>NC_087201.1:67934736-67957236 GCF_015104395.2 Macrobrachium nipponense
TTACAGCAGGCCAAAACCGTACAATCAGCTCCACGGCAATGAAAATTGTAATGCCACACCATTCATATACATATGACAACGTAGTTAACCAGAGAACGTTGCTTCTGAATACCCTTGTATGTGGAAGTACACACCTACAAAGATGTAAATTAAGATACATGCAAAATACAGTAGGATGCTGTATATAGTATTTGAAACATATTCCTCAAGGATATATACACATACATACTCTGTGCATTGCATATGATCGTACTAGGTAGATGGTGATGAAAATAGATTTACTTCGTGAAATCAACATGAAGACACATTCAACGCAAATAAGGCTCAGTTAAACATTCATTCAACCACAACTACAACAACAGACAGAATGCGTAATATCAGAAATCACCCCGACAAACTTAATTGGATTGTTTCTCATTTCTTTAGGTCATTATTTATTTCTAGTATTGACCACAAACGCTAACATAAATAAGTACACACACACACACACTCCTTCCAAAGCAATGACAGCTTAAACACAAGCGGTCTAGGAACCTTCAGTAGAATGTATGTGATTTCGACACACGCACATGCATATGTGTGTGTGTGGGTGTGTGCGTGTGTGTGTTTCCGTGTTTCCATAAGCATGAATGCATGTATATATACATATTAATACGTATGAACTGCACAAAACCTACATTTACTGAGACTACTTGTCTGTGGAGTCAGAGACTACAGTCAAACCAAAACGACTACGATATTATGTAGTTTGGTTTCGACGCTGCCACTTTTCCGAGATTTGATTCATAAAACCTTGACCTAAGTTGGGATATCGTGTGGATGTGGCAGAAAAGTTGCCATTTCTTCCTTATACCAGGTCAAAATGGGTAAACAGCTTGACGCTATTGTTCTACGGTTCTAATACTGCCGACGTAAAATAAGCGATAGAACTGGAATTTGATGGCAAGTAAACGATGATTTCAAGTAAAAAAAAAAGAAAAAAAAAGAAGAAAATACAATAAATGAAGAATTGAAAATTAATAAAGCGTCAAATTTTTTGATAGCAGGATAGGATACGCATGATATAGTTTCTAATCATCTAAATGAATTATACAAATGCCAAGTATCTATCCCAGCTTCACTAATGAAAATTAATGATATAATGCGCAAAAAAAGATACTGTGATTGGCTCCTCAAAGATTTTAGAATCAGTGGTTCCCAAACTTTTTTGTCATTTCCTCCTGCACCCAGTTCAACCATCCAGATTTCCCCCTTCATGTGTATGAGGGAAAGAGTAGTTAAAACACACTGTGACTATTTACTACTATGAGATTCAGGGTCTCTGTAACACGGTTTTTTGGACTTTGCTCCTTGTCAAAGCATATGTATATTTTACAACCACACACAAATTTTGTCAGCATTATCAATAACCTAAACCTAAAGTTTTAATTTTTATAGAGTAAAAATGATCTAGCCAACGCCATGGCCAATGATTACGAGCCAAGAGTCGAAAAACATTCATTACGTAAGCAAGGTAAACATCTTTTTACGAAATGTTGCCCCGCCCATCCACTAGACAGAAACTCCATCGGCACTGAAACCCAAAGACTTTATGAATGGCGGAACGATACATAGATGTGGGTGGGGTATCAGCGCTAGCGTAGTAATACTACTGTAGCAGTAGTGCCGCAACAGTATAGCAGTAATATACATGAATTAAACGTTTAGGCCAACTGCTGGGATCCTTGAGGATCATTTAGCACTTCTAACAACTACTCGAGAAATTAGTTTTTATAGCCAGAGGTTAAATTTTCTAATCCACTAATGCCCATGGCAGCCTTCAGTGCTATCCTGAATTATAACGAGGCGAAAGTGGCTGGAGCCTCATGAAGTCATCATTCTGACGATAATTATTGGTTTAAAGCCAATATACGGTACCTGCTATTTTTTTTTTTCAGTATATAGGTAGATAGCCAATAAATAAAAATTGCTTGACATTGGATATAGCAGTTATCAAATAAGGCTTGTCTACCATGTTTTTGAAAATTACCAACTATTCCCTACATCTTGTCAATCTGATTGTGACCTATAAAGTAGACTGTAATTTCTTAGGAAACCTATTTTGGGAGTTGACTAATAATCGAAGTGTTTTTGTATTTATTAACATATTTTGTTGGTTTGTTCATTATGACAATTATCAGTGGAGAGGTTCCAGAGTTCATAAAGGTGTACTGCTTTGCTTGTATTTAAATTTGTATGTCATTGTTGCCAGAGGTTTAGCCTTCGTTACGTATAGCCAATCGTCCATCGAGAAAGAGGGAAGAAATGCTGTCATAAGTTACGTAACGAGTGCTTTCGAAACCTTTTCTCTGAGTAAGTTGGCCCGTCTTCAAAAAAAGTCACTTTTACATTATAGTAACAAATTTATTCAACCTACGTAAAGCAGAATACAGTCAAAATTTATGTGTAGATATAATATGTATTCTGAATAAGCGTTATATTTATGAAATGCATAGATAAAAAGTTATTGCGAAAAAACCGTGTTACAGAGGCCCTGAATCTCATAGTAATATATTTTTCAATGTACAAATATACTGATAAACATATAGTTACCGAGTAAAGTGGATAGAGAGCGGTTAGTAACAACTAACCGCATAGCCATAGGGAGCGGTTAGTAACAAATAAAAGGACATGGGAAAATCCACCTGAGATTTATTTAGTTAGTAGGTAGTGTAATGATTTCCCCCCTTGTAGCTTCAAATTTCCCCGCAGGGGTAAATTTCCCCTACTTTGGGAACCACTGTTTTAGATGAAGTGGGTCTTGTCTCAGAACGGTCTCTTTCTTCTGGAAAGGCCATTGGAGGGATCCTAGGATTTTATGACCGGATTAAAGAACCAGCCAGGAATTAAGGGATGCAGATTAACTGTAGTGGGATTACACGTCAAGCTTTCACCCCAGAAGAGCCAAGAGGCTGGAAGAGTGACGGAGGGGGGGCGGGGCGCCGGTTGAGGGTGTTGATTACGGTGCTCGTTCCCTCATATTATTTATATGCAAAAAAAGAACCTCTAACAATGCGAAAGTGCAATGGACCTTATTATTATATTTTTCAGGAATTGATTTTCTAAACTCATCATTAGAATCAATACAAATATGTGCAAATGATTCGGCTTAATCATTTTGCATAATTTAACGGAACAGGTCCCGAGACCCGTTAGTAATATTAGATATAACCACAGTCTAGCCCGTGGATATAACCTCGCGGGAACGGTGATTTGGAGTTTAGGACCATGACATGGTGAAAGCAGCAAATCAGCATAATGAGCTTATTTATGAAAATTACTTGCCATTTTGACGCCTAATGCCATTATTTATATATTACATTTTCAGTAAATGAGGCTTCTAATGTTTATGTATAACCATATGAGATTGTAATGTAGCTGCAAATGTAAAAGTTTTTCCATTCTATTGTTATAACTGGAGAAATGGTGAACCCTTTCTGTACACTATATATATATATATAGTGGCATTAGGCGTCAAAATGGCAAGATACAAAAGCATTCATAGATATATTAGAAGGATATAATCCTTCAAACTGGAACAAATCTAATGAAAACATCTTGAAAATAATTGAAGAAGTTCCAAATAAAATCCAAGTGGTCAAGAGACTCATAAAGAAAATATACATAAACCAACATATTCCGACAAAGAAAATGAATAAGGTGAATCTTGTGAATATCCTAATTGATGCATATGGAAAAAGAATGCCAAAAGCATGCAAACTGTGTAAGGTTTGGTATAGCATAGTCAATCCACAAAACCTAATCAGAAAATGTGCTGCATGCAACATTCCGACCCATCCACAGTGTGCTGAGGTAATACAAGATTTGACGAAAGATACAAGAATTTTTTTTTGTTTTTTGTTCAACATGTCTATCATGGATAGGACATGTTATTTAAATCAAGATTGGGAATGTACAAATAGTTGAGGATGAAGAAGAGAGGAAGAGGAAGAAGAAGAAGAAAAAGAAGAAGAGGAAACGGAAGAGAAGTAAACAAAAATGAAATGACAGAAAAAAATAAGGGAAACAAAGAACAAGATAAAAGTATGGATGCAGAGATACTCATTGATACTACATATGAGGCAATAAAAGCAGCATACCTACGAAGAAATAAATTACGATATGACAACAGAAAAGCAAATCCCTGCAAGAGGCTTCTACCCAGATCTATACAATGACGGGAAAGAGGAAAAAATAGACAAGAAAGACAAAAATCTGCACCTTTTGAAAAGAGGGAATTGCAGATTTGGAGAAAGATGTTACTACAAACATCCTAAGATATGTCAAAACTATGAAATATATGGTAAATGTGCATACTTAGATGGATATGGGGGATGATTGCAGAGATCTGCATCCAAAAATATGTAAAACCTAAAAGAAGGAAAAGGATGTAAGTTCGACAAAAAATGCAAATATAGCACCCTGTAGCCATGAATCATAATCAAATAAATAACCAACCAAGTAATAAAATCCAAATAAGAAAGAAACAAATAAAGAGAGAAATCAAGAATATCAGGTAAAAGAGAAAAGCAAACCACCAATGAGATATGCAGAGGTGTCAGCAAAAAATTTCAAAGCATCAGCTCCGAAATTCTACTCAAGAGATAATAACTGTATTTATTATGCAAGAGGATATTGCAGAAAGAAAACGGAGAAAATTGCAGCTTCAGACACAAAATGAATAATTATGATGAAGGAAGATCAAATATTATGGAAAAGTTGGATTTTTTAATGTCAGAATTTCTGGAAATGAAAAAAAGAAACAACATACCAGAACAGGAAAGAGACATGGGAAAATCCTTATTACTACCAGTATTAAATGAAGGAGAAAACACGCAAACCATCATAGTGATGAATGCGCAGGGTTTAGTTACGAGTAACTCAAAAAGAAAAATAGAGTACTTAGAAGAAACTAACCCAAAATGAAAAGAAAATAGATATAATGAATATAAGTGAAACCTGGTATTCCAAGAGACTGGAATGATGATCAAATAAAAGGGTTCCAAACTTATAGATCAGATAGAAAAAATAGGAATCAAGGGGGAACCGCAATATATGGGAAAGACAAAAAACAAGGAAAAATATATGAGAAATATAGTAACTCAGAAATGTGAACTAATAGCGGTAGAAATTTGAATCTGAAAAACTGATGAAACATAGTAATATATAGGACCTCCTAATACTAAAGAGTTTGACTTAATAATTGAAAATTGGATGATATATGTAGAAATCACAAGGACTGGACTATTCTCCTATCTGGTGACTTCAACTTTCCTTTCGTAGAATGGAAAGAACGAATAGGAGATTGTGGTTGTACTTATACATATAAAAAAGAGAGTAATAGTAGTGCAGAAGATAAGAGGCAATTTGAAAAGCTATTAGATATGCTACTAGAATACAACATTCAACAAATAAATCACCTGCCAACAAGAAGAAAATACTTTAGAACCTAGTATTTGTGAACGAGATGAATTATGTTAAAGAAATAATAGTTTATAATGCGAATATTTCAGACCATAATGTCATAGAATTAACAGTCATTCCAAACGCAGTGAAAAATAGAGATAAGCAAGAAATGAAAAAGTGGGAAGGATATGGAAAATACAAACTTCTACAGTAAAACTATAAAATGGTCAGAAATTAATGAAGAATTAAACAAAGATTGGGATAACATTTTCGTAAGTGATGACATAAGGGTAAATACGGAGATATTATATAAAATATTGGAGAAAATAGTGGAAAAATATATACCGAAGAAGAAAAGTAAACATCATTCATGCATACCAAGAGACAGAAGGATCTTGTTCCAGAAAATCAGAAAGTGGAAAAAAGGTCTTGCAAAAGAAAAAAATGCATGGAAAGTTATAGAACTAAAAAGTAAGATAGAAAATGCAGAACAAAAGATTATACAATCAAAAGAAAATGAAAAACGGGACTTGGAAGAAAAAACCCTATTAAATATCAAGCAAAACCCCAAGCTATTATACTCATATGCGAAGAAGATGAATAAAAGAAGAATAGAAATAGGCCCTCTGAGAATTGAAGGAGATTAACGAATGAAAAAAAGGAAATTTGCAACATACTGGCAGAAACGATATAAGAGAGAATTCACCCCTAGAATAGATAATGAAGATAATGATATAGAAGTAAGGGATGAAAAATAGTGAATATTTAGCTGACATAGATATTAATGAAGCTGATATTGTGCAGGCTATTAATGAAATTAAAAATGGAGCTGCTGCAGGGCCTATGATGGAATTCCTGCTATTTTGTTAAATAAGAAAGTAGTTCATTCTATCGCAAAGCCACTTGCAATATTATTAAGACAAAGTGTAGATACAGGCAAGATTTATGATGAGCGCAAATTAGCATATATTACCCCTACTTTCAAAAGTGGATCAAGACTAGAGGCAAGTAATTATAGGCCTGTGAGTCTAACATCACATATTATGAAAGTGTATGAAAGGGTAATGAAGAAAAAATATCATGAAGCATTTAATAAAAAATAATTTGTTTAATAAAGGACAACATGGTTTCGTACCCGGAAAAAGTACACAAACCCAACTGTTAGTCCACCGTGAGAACATATTCAAAAATATGAAAAGCGGAGAAAATGAAACAGATGTGGTTTATTTAGACTTTGCAAAAGCTTTTGATAAAGTAGACCATAATATATTAGCGAAGAAAATTAGAAAACACAATATCGTGGATAAAGTAGGAAGATGGTTAAAAGAATTTTTACACAACAGAAAACAGATAGTTATTGCAAACGACGAGAAATCGGATGAAGTCAAGGTAATATCCGGTGTGCCGCAAGGTACGGTGTTAGCTGCAATACTGTTTGTTATTATGATTGAAGACATAGACAATAATGTGAAGGATTCGGTAGTGAGTAGTTTCGCAGATGACACAAGAATAAGTAGAGAAATTACTTGTGATGAAGATAGGAACGCTCTACAAAGAGACCTTAACAAAGTATATGATTGGGCAGAGGTAAATAGGATGGTATTTAACTCTGATAAATTTGAATCAATAAATTATGGAGACAGAGAAAGAAAGCTATATGCATATAAGGGACCTAATAATGAGACCATCACAAATAAGGAAGCAGTTAAAGACCTTGGTGTGATGATGAATAGGAACATGTTATGCAATGATCAAATAGCAACTCTGTTGGCAAAATGTAAAGCAAAAATGGGAATGTTGTTACGGCACTTCAAAACAAGAAAAGCTGAAACACATGATTATGCTTTATAAAACATATGTTCGTAGTCCACTTGAATATTGCAATATGATATGGTAACCACACTATCAAAAGGATATTGCACAAATAGAGAGTGTACAAAGGTCCTTTACAGCTAGAATAGAAGAAGTTAAGGACCTAGACTACTGGGAAAGACATACAATTTCTTAAAATTATTATAGTCCTAGAAAGGAGAAGAGAACGCTACATGATAATTCAGGCATGGAAACAGATAGAAGGAATAGCAGAAAATATCATGGAACTAAAAATATCAGAAAGAGCAAGCAGAGGTAGATTAATAGTGCCCAAAACTATACCAGGAAAAAATAAGGAAAGCACACAGGACATTAATCCACTACGCACCAGCATCGATAATGCAGCGTCTATTTCAATGGCGTTGCCAGCTCATCTGAGGAATATATCAGGAGTGAGCGTAGATGTGTTTAAGAATAAGCTCGACAAATATCTAAACTGCATCCCAGACCATCCAAGATTGGAAGATGCAAAATATACCGGAAGATGTACTAGCAACTCTCTGGTAGACATTAGAGGTGCCTCACACTGAGGGACCTGGGGCAACCCGAAACAAGATGTAAGGATGTAAGGTCTGTAAGGTCTATATATATATATATATATATATATGTGTGTGTGTGTGTGTGTGTGTGTGTGTGTGTGTGTGTGAGTGTGTGTGCGTGTGTGTTTGTTTGTATAACTGAATCTCGGAAATATAGAACGTGATGAATATATAATTAAAGGCAAAATCCACGAAGGAAAGTGAAACAATGAAGTGGTGCTAGACCTTTCGACTTACTGTCCTTTACTTAACAGACTGATAGAAATATATGTTGTTGTTTTAGATTTAGTCGACCTTATGCCAGCACGGGCTCTTGCTCATAGAGCAGCCCGTAAAGAAATATAAAAATAAGTTTTCAAAGAAAGCTCGTATGAATGACAGATGGGAATCATAAAGGGAAACTATGTACCTGGAATCCTACACAATTGTAGAATTCGGTAGACCTACCAAAACAGGGGTAAATTTTGCGAGGTTTTACAAAAGATTAGGCACAGCTTGGAAGCAGGGACAAGACAATTAAAAGATTGTACACGGAAAGTGAAAGACCATCAACAAATGTTATAAAAGTACAACTCAATAATTCTCCTTTTATTAGACAATAAAAATGCATGCAAAGTGAACAGTTTCACAAAATAAATAAATAAATGTATTAAACATACGAATTCATAGCAAATATATATAAGGTAACTAATTTGCAATTAATTTAATGATTTTATCTTTTAGGTCATTCTTTAAGATTTTTTTCATGAAGGGAAATCTTTCGATCTGGCAATCACTGAACTGCCAGTCCAACTTATCCTGTGTGAGTTTTCACTTGAATGAATATTGCATTGGATGTTTGTCCAGTTTTGGTCTTATGCTGTTTAATCTGTACTTCTAAATCCTTGCTGGAATGGCCGATATAAAAGGAACGGCAGTAGAGGAAAAGACCCCATATAGACTCCACTTTTCCAATCACCCCCCCTCCCCCCCCCCTCCTGATAAGCTCATGCACGTACGTGAGGCCTAAAAAGGGGCGGGACAACCCCCCAAACCCCCAAAAAGGGGCGGGGCAACCCCCAAACCCCTAAAGGGGGGCGAGGCAACCCCCAAACCCCCAAAAGGGGGCGTGGCCACCCCTGACCCCAAATCGACTCCACTATTCTGGGGGGCGTGGCCACCCCTGACCCCAAATCGACTCCACTTGTCTTATAAGCTCGTATACGTAGATGACGTGGAAAAGGGGGTGTTGCCACCCTTGACCCCAAATCGACTCCACATTATTGATGAGCTCATGCACGTCCATGAGGTCCAAAAGGGGTGGGGTCGTGGCCACCTGTGACGTCACGTTACTCTACTGGAATAAAAGCATCATTTCAACCCCCGACCCCAAACCGGCTCCACTCTTATGCCCCCGTGACGTCACGAAACTCTACGGGAAACCCATCATTTCAACCCCAAATCGACTCCACTTTTCTGACCCCGTGACGTCACGTAACTCTACAGGAATAAAACCATCATTTCAACCCCCGACCCCAAACCGACTCCACTCTTATGCCCCCGTGACGCCACAAAACTCTACGGGAAACCCATCATTTCAACCCCCGACCCCAAATCGACTCCAGTCTTATGCCCCCCCCAACCCCCGTGATGTCACGAAACTCTACGGGAATAAAACTACCCCACCCCGACCCCACTCTCTCTCTCCCTCTCTCTCTCTCTCTCTTTCTCTCTCAGCCTTTACATATTCTTTTATATATGAACAGCAGCGTACATATTTGGAGTATCATGATAAAAGGATATTTGAAGTTGACTTCAACCTCACGTGAGACATATTTATCATAGAATTTGATATCTCCCCCAATAACCGACGGGGACGACGCTATCCGATGATGAATCACGCACACACACATGATGAAATGGGGTCTTTTCTTCACCATTTTCCCATGTCGAAAATGGGCCAAGCTGACTTCAACATCATGTGAGACATATATTTATCATACAATTTGAGTCTTAATCTCCATTTTTCCATTGCCAAAGTATACACAAGGACACAAGCACACATTTCAATTTTGTTTATTTATAAGTATAATACCGAGTTTGAAAGAGGTCAAATGAAAATCAAATGACAGACGGAATTGTTATTTTATATTTGTAACCAATGCTAAATACAGGGGGAATGAATTAATATTCCATACAAATACATACAATGGAAAAAACTGTACAAACACGTCAAAAACAATACTTCATTGAAACACACGGCTACATCACAACCCTAGTATATGCCACATACATCTTCTCCAACAGCTTCCCGACCATGTATGAAAGACGATGTTTCATCTAATACCTCAAAGCTTTTAAATTTAGCTAACAAGTTTTTCATATATAAATCTTCCACGCATCTTTCCTCCAACAGGGATAAATTCTTTTTCATTATAGCCACGCAACATATTTGACCAAATTTGTTCATTTCATCACTGAATGTAGCTAACACAGGTAAATACTGATTCAACCAAGTCATGTTAACCCGCCCGCTTTGACCGATGCCAGCGGGAAAGATAACTTATTTGACATAGTCGTACAATGATCTAAATAATTCTTCCTTCAATTTCTTGACCGAAGAAAAAAAGTGATTGAAACTCATCTGTTTGCTATCTCTGCCCAATCGATTGGTGTGATCTTCATCTTTGGAATAAGCCACGCTCTTTTGCATGTATTCATTATCTTCAATGGGGGCGCCGATACCGTATTGGGTTAATAAGGTAGCTATGGTGGGGAGATCAACCTCTTCGTCGCATTCCCAAGATATGATATTTTCAGGTCTTTTCACAATGGCGGACCCTTCAATACCCCTATCACGAAGACAGGCATATGATGCACCAGTGCGAGAATATCGAAAACCTGACAACTCGGCATACGGATAGGCTCGAATGATGTCCGCCACCACACCGTAATTCCTGCAGGTGACACAATTAGTGGCCACTACTAAACACGTATTCTTCTTCCTGAAATTATTTTCGGACAAGTTCCCGAAAACTAACTTGCATGAAGAGGTTGATGAAGCCATGGCAAGAGTTCACGTCTTGATGTGACAATTCTTCAAGAGCTAATGAGCTATGAAAACCCCGCACCCCGAGCTCCCTCTATCACAATCACTGATTACAAACCAGTTGTGACGAACCATCAAGCCTCCCTCACTCCCAGCTATGATTCACACTCACACGAATAAACAAGCCTTATCATTTCCTCACGCCCAAAGGTCATCCACACACATATGACTCATTAAAGATGTGCCTGCATCCATTTTATCAAAATCAGTATCACCTGATTAAACAGCTCCGGTATCATTGTTCCTAAAATGTTAATAAGCCACCCACACATCCACCATGTTTCTTTTCTTCCACACACTCGCCATCTTGTTTTTCGCATGTCCCGCCCTCACCTTCCCCCCCCTCATATTTCGCCACGTTTTGATTTGTTTTTTAATGGCTATATTCCTCAACATCCAATCTTTAACCCCTGCCATTTCAATGAGGTAGTGATAAGTGGAAATATTATCAACGTGGGTTTTTTTATTCCCTTGAAATCCTCGAGCTATATCTAAAATATTATAACCTGCGAGTGGAGGAGTTAAATATCCTTCTTCATTCCATTCAACCGTGTTAGAATCTTGTAAGTGCTTAACAAAAGCCGTAATAGATGACTTTTGAGGTTCTTTAAAAAATATTGGAATAATACCTGTTATATCAGGATTGCATTTTTTGCGACTCATGTCCCCTTTAATTGTTTTCAACGTAATCGGGACATTTACCACCTCCCCCCCAGTCACTGCACCTACACTTTTTATAGGAGGAGGAGGAGGAGGAGGAGGAGGTCCTGTGAGCGATATAGCTGGCATAGGCGGTTTTTGGATATTAAGAGGGACGTGTCTGCTACTACTAACAGCTGCCGTATCCAACTTGCCAGTACCTTCCAGGTTATTAATATCACCATCACAAACCTCTTTTCTATTCATTAACCTCTCGTGGGTAATGGCAGGGATAACATAAAACTCCTTCATTTTCAATTAAAAAGACTCCCTACCAAACTCGCAGCAATAGGCCATAACACTGATAAAATAGCTCCCCCTTTACGACTTTTCAGTATATTTTTCTTCTTAGATATGGACGTTGTTTTCAAGGACACAAGATGAATTTCTCGTCTACAATTTCTTAAGTGTTCAATAAACTTCTTATCTTGAGTTAGATTACCACAAAGAAAATTTCTAAAAATTTCCGAGAGAGTAGCCACCAAACCACCATTTAAGATGGGAATGACTTTACTTCTTTCACTGGGTGATAAACCAGAGATGCATAAAATAAAATTTTTATTTTTATGCATTAAAGGTTGCTTACGGTTCATATGCGTACAATTTGAGATTCACCAACCCAGAAATTGAATTGACTCGGATAACCTTTCCAATGAACGTAATACTGAGTTTTATTATTTTTTCCTCTCCTTCCCAGAATAGTGATATCATACGTTTCTGGTAGATTTGTGGGAATTAATTCTTCACGATAAAATACACCCTTTATTTCTTCACCCGCTAAATCTTCCAAGAAGTATACGACTGGATTTTGCGATGTATCCACTTTTCGGATTTTAAAAATTTCCAGAGTATTTTGAATAGTATATCCCCTCCTAAAAATTTCGTTCCGACGCTCATCGGCAATACGTACAACATCTCCAACATTCAAGAGTGAAATGGCCGGAGGATTAACGAGAACAGCCTTTTTATACATACTCGAGAATTGACGTTCAATGTCATCTCTAGCCATTAATGCGTGAACCTCTTGCGGGGTGCGACCCAAACTTCTATGGGGGGTATGGTTATAACTCTGAACAATGTCATGCAAGACGTTAATGTATTTTAAGGTATTCTTATGTGTGAGATATCTATATATCCGACTCTTAATAGTCCTTATGACTCTTTCAGCTATAGAGGATTTGATTTCTCTCGAATAAACGCTATATAATTTTATATTTTTACTATCTAGATATTCTCTGACGTGTTTGTTATAATATTCCCTACCCTCATCACTATTCAAACGTGAAATTCTCGAAAATTCGGTAGAATTGACAATCTTCTTCAAAGCGCGACGCATAGTAACACCATCCTTCTATTTCGAGAGAACAATTTGTAGATATCTGGAAAACACGTCAATAAAGACCAACAAATATTTAAACCCATTATTATACCGACCTAATTTGGACATATTGGCTAAATCGGTGCTCGCTATTACTCGCGGTTTGGGTGACATGATTTTTCTTCTGGGGAATTTTTTTCAAGTGACTTTATGCAGTGTGTAAGACTTTTGCCCACGTAAAAATTTTTTAACATTTTCACGCGTAATTTGGCTATCCAGATTTTTCGCTACGCTGAATAAAGAGTCCACCCCGCTGAAACTACCCACACCCCGTGCATCTCCGTACAAAGTTTTTAGCAATTTTATCCGTTCTTTATCTATATCGGTAAGCTATTTGATATTCCGTTTCACCCAGAATATTAGTTCGAAGCTGTAACAGTTCAGGTGTTGACGGAGCGAAGTCTACTAACAAATAACCGTAGTGGTTAGGTGATAGGGCCTTTTTATATATGTCCGTGATTCATATACATACATCGAGCTACAAATGTCCTTTAATATATAATTCACTCTACCTCGGAATTAATATATTTTCATATATGTTAACCGAAAGGGAATTTTTTAGTCGATAAGAAATTTGTCGGCTTCACTGTGCGTCCTGAATTTGTTGGTTCGATGGTTCGTGCCCGTGAGGCGACAAATTTTTTATCGACTAAAAAATTCCCCTTCGGTTAACATATATCAAAATATATTAATTCCGAGGTAGAGTGAATTATATATTAAAGGACATTTGTAGCTCGATGTATGTATATGAATCACGGTAATGTGATAAGACTCATATATATATATATATATATATATATATATATATATATATATATATATATATATATATATATTATATATATATATATATATATATATATATATATATATATATATATATATATATATATATTGTTACGAAGTGCCAAGTATCTGGTTACCTTGCATCAAATATTACCTCACCAAAAGCCAAACACCTGAACCCTCATAACACATTTAAACGACTGAATACACTAAAGGCAACAGTGATCCCTTAACACTTACCAGTATTGCAGAAAATCAGACTAAGTTCATTAAAACAGGTGTGAGGTAATCTTGTAAGTAATTAAATTAATCAAAGGGCATCACTCCTTCAACAACTTTCAAACTCTAAGTATTTCCCTGATTTCAGAAGTCTAAGTACTTTCCTGGTTCTAAGTCACTTCAAGAAAATTGAAGGAAAGCAAATCAATTACCACTCTATGTCTCTACCTATCATAAATATAGTCATAATTATATATATTTATACTGGTGTAAGATAAAGAAAACACTTATAAAAATTTTAAATACAAAAATTTATTATTAAATTCAAAATTTATAAGTGAAATTCACAATATCAGGGAAAATTACTGTTACTTGAAAACAAAGTAAAGTTTAATTAATTCTTGAATCAAATTAAGTAAAATTAAATCAAAATTAATTTATCATAAAATTCAAGAAAATTAATTCAATCAAAATTCAAAAGTGTTAGGCAATAACTGAAAATTTGAAATTAATTCATAAGTGCTAAACAACAATAAAACTTGAAAAGAATTCTTAGTAAATGCAAATCAATTCACAAGTGTTAAATTTAATTAAATGTGCAATGATAAAGCAATGAAAATAACTAAGTCAATTAAATGGTGAATGCAAATGAAAATATAAAACAAAAAGACACACTTCAATAAGAAAATGAATAAGTGCACAAACAATGGAACAGACACAAACACAAAAAATATCAGCAATGTGTAAAAGTGTAAATCTTTTTCATTCAAAAACTGTAACCAACAGTTTTTACCAAACCTTCGTAACAGACAACAGTTCCTATCAATTATTAGTTAAACACAATTCCTATCCGTTATTAGTTAAACACACTCCCTATCCATTATTAGTTGCAACTAATAAAAATATAACACACTTTACCTTTTTTGGTATACCAACTTCTTTCTTTCTCTTGTATATTACACTTTCACAAAAAACCCAGGCGCCGTTACGAAATGTTTGTTCAGATTCCACAAAAGAAATTAAATAAACTAAATAAATTCTAAGAAATATCAAATATAGAATTCTCACAAGTTATGAGTGATCAAATTTACATTACGTTAAAATAATCTCGATGTCGAGTGAGAGAGAGAGAGAGAGCGAGAGAGAGAGAGGGAGATCTAACTGCCTCGAGGTCTTAAGATCGAATGAAAATCTCTTCCTTTATGGAAATGACAGAGCAGATGTCTCAAAACGTTCTAGGCATGAAAGCTTCTCGAAAGTTCTGAAATCTGACGCAATCTTACATAAAAAAAGTGCAATACCCACGTGGGACTTGACAAAGATATACGCGTACGAGACAAGACTGCTCAACAGATACGTACCCGATTGAAACGGAGGGTAAACGATAATTAAGATTGACATATTTTGACAACAATGCAAGGACTCGACTCTCTCGCTATCAAACACGCTGACAGAGTAGGGAAGCAAACGGATCTCGCAGACTCTCTAATCTACAGTGTCGACATAAAAGTTAAACATTTGCAGCTTTGAAAAGACAAAGATCTCTCTCTTCATGTTATATATATATCTATTACAAGACGTAATGCAAAATCTGAACACACATTTTAAAACATCCTAGTCTAAGCTATCTAGGAATCTGAAAAAATGTTGCACAATCTACATGACATTTCAAAGAGGGAAAACATGCATTTTGAAAGTAGCAATATATAATATACCTCCCCCCAGAAGATTTTTTATCACGGTGTTGAATCCAACGATTCGCAACGAGATAAATAATCAGCAACTACATTGTTTTTGCCACTAATGTGCTGCACTCTTAAGTTATACTGTTGCAGACACAAAGACCACCTGGTCAGTCTTTGATTGTGATTTTTCATTTTCTGGATAAATGACAGTGGATTGTGATCAGAAAACACTAATATTTCTTCATTCCTAGGTCTATTCACATACACTTCAAATTTTTTCAATGCGGTGATTAAGGCTAAAGTTTCCTTCTCGATTGTCGAGTATACTTTCTGATGTTTTTTTCAATTTTGTAGACATGAAGTATACAGGATGGTAGATATTATTTCATCTTCTTGAAGTAGAACAGCTCCAACACCACAGTCTGACGCATCAACTTGTATCACAAATTTCTTGTCGAAGTCTGGAGCTTGAAGTACTGGTCTTGAAGTTAAAATGGCTTTTACCTTCTCAAAGGATTCTTGACACTCTGGAGTCCAAATAAACTTAGCTTTGGGACTAATTAAGTCTGTCAAGGGAGCTACTACGGCTGAGAAATTTGGGCAAAAACGACGATAGAAACCAGCCATCCCCAAAAATCTCTGTAGCTGTTTCCTGGTAGTAGGTGGGGTAGCCTTACGGATACCTTCTACATTAGCATTTACTGGAGCAAGAAGGCCTTTCCAACAAACTTCAAACCCCAAAGATACTGTACAGTTGCCTTTCCAAACTCACTCTTCTCTAAGTTGATTGTTAATCCTGCTTCTTGTAGTTTCTTGAAAACTTTCTTCAGAATCTTCAGATGTTCTTCCCCGCGTTGCTAGAATAAATCACGATGTCATCTAGGTATACACCTACTCCTTCTACTGATCCTAACAGTTGATCCATCACTCGTTGAAATGTTGCGGGTGCAATTCATCAGACCAAACGGCAGAACAGTATACTGATATAGTCCAAAAGGAGTAATAAAAGCTGACAGCAGCTTCGCATTCTCATCTAAGGGAATTTGATAATATCCTTTCAACAAGTCTATCTTGGAAACAAACTTGGCTTGCCCAATATTATCAAGTAACTGATCTATAAGAGGCAAAGGATAATTACAGCCCCACTGATAGAATTCTGCTTCCTATAATCAGTACACATCCTAAAAGAACCATCTGGTTTCTTCACTAACACACATGGAGAACTGAAGTGACTTGAACTGGGTTCTGCTAATCCATGTTGCAGCAAATATTCAACTTCTTTCTTCAAAACATCTCGATGATACGGTGATAAGCGATAGGCTCTTTGCTTGAAAGGTTTTCCATCTTCTTGAATCTTGATTTCATGCTTGGTCAGATCAGTACGTCTAGGCACATCTGAAAAAATTTCTGGAAACTTCTAATTACGTCACTTAAGTCTTCACCTTGTTCAACACTCAGATGTTTCAGTTTATCCTCCAAATTTTTCCAAAATTGAAGAATTATTCATCTTGCTTGCAGCTCCCAATTCGTAGCCATCATCGTCTTCTGTAGATAAAGTTGTCTGGGTTACTGACACAGTTTCAGTTTTAGTTTCTGAGAAATAAGGTTTCAAGAGGTTCACATGTATCTTCCTTTGTTTTCTTCTTCTTTCTGGTGTATCAATCACATAAGTTCTATCACTTAACTTCTGAATTATCTTGTAAGAACCTTGAAAATTTATTAGTGAGGGGAAATCTCTTGACAGGTAGAACACTAACACTTGTTGACCAATACTAAAACTTCTTAGCTTAGCCTTAGCATAAAAACAAATCTCCTTTTCATTTTCTCTTGACTCATTTTCAAGTTTTCTAAAGAGAATTTTCTAATCTCTTTCACCTCTTCCTTAAGTTCTTCACATACTCTGCTTGGCTTTCCTCTTGATTTTCTTCCCAATTTTCTGCAAGAATCTTCAACGGTCCTCTCACTTCTCTTCCAAAAATCATCTCATTAGGTGAACATCCCATACTTTCTTGATAAGCATTCCTAACTTCAAACAACATTAATGGTAAACCAACATCCCATTCTCTTCCTGACTCAGAACACTACTTTTTCAGCATACTTTTCAATGTCTGGTGGAACCTTTCCAAGGCACCTTGAGTTTCTGGATGATAAGCGGTTGATAACTGTTGTTTCACCCCTAACAAATTCATCACATCCTGGAACAACTTGGAAGTAAAGTTCGTTCCTCTATCACTTTGTACTATTTCTGGTATTCCAAACTTTGAGAAAAACTCCACAAGTTTTTCAGCAACTATCTTGGCAGATATGTTTTTAACAGGGATTGCTTCTGGATACCTTGTCACAGGACACATTAATGTCAACAAATACTCATTTCCTTTCTTTGTCTTCGGCAATGGTCCAACCATATCTATAATCACTTTGCTAAAGGGTTCTCCTCTAACTTCTATAGGTTGTAGGGGGGCTTTCTTGATGGTTTCATTCGGTTTTCCAGCTATCTGGCAGGTATGACACTCACGACAGAACCTGCTAACATCTCTGTGAAGTCCACGCCAGAAAAAATATTTCATGATCTTCTCCACAGTCTTCCTGATTCCCATATGTCCAGACTCATGAGCTACTGCAATCACTTGCTTTCTCAATGGATATGGAATCAAAATTTGATGATATTCGCCCCATTCAGCATCTCCTGGTATATTCTGGTAGGTCTATACTTCCTCATCAGTAAAACCTTCCTTCAGATAGTAACAGGTAGGAGTTTGTTGCATCTCTTCTCGATCAACAACTCTGAAGAACAAATCAGTTAACGATGCATCCTTCTTCTGCAAGTCCATCAGCTTCTCTCTTGTCACTTGACCAACTTCAAGGGTTGAATTCTCAATATCTGCTAACTCAGCTACTGTAGTTTCACTACTGTCTTCAGTAACACTTTGACTACTCGGAGTCTCTTCAGGAACATCAGGTTCTTCTTCTTCGTCGCTCTTCTTCAGCTTCTTTCTCTTCTTGGGAAATCTCTTCTTGGTCAGCACTATGGGAAACTTCACTTCCCTGGAATAATTCTTCTAAGCACAAAGATCCTTCACTTGATCCTTCTTGAGTGTGTAAATCCTCAGTTTCTTCACTTACAGTCGTAGTCCTCTTCATACTTCTGGTAGTTACACACTAGGAAACAGGTGGGGGTTATTCCTTCTCCAACTTCTTCTGTAGGACTAATCCTCAATATGGTTTGTCTGTCACTACAGGACAAGGAATAAATGGCACACCACCAACTTCATTCCCCAACAGAACATGTATACCTTCCACAGCTAGTGAGTCCTTTACAGCAAAATCAACATTCCCTGTCACCATTCACATGACAGGTGTAAGCGGCATATAGGAGTTACTTCCTCTCCTCCTATACCCTTCAAAATAACTGAATCTCCTGTGAGACTCTTCTCCAACTGAGGGTGAGAACCACGTACTACCACACTATGGTTACTCCCTGTATCACGTAATATCTTGACTGGTACCTGCATACTTCCTTCTTGAGTTGACAGCATACCCTCATAGATATATGGCTTAAAAGCCTCCACACTGCTTAACCACTCACTGCTTGAGGTAACATTTCCACTGGTTGCTAAACATTCAGCTTGTTTAGTTTCATTCTTCTCTGGAGTCTGATTCTTTCCCACACTGCTCTTCGTAGTTTGTTTCACAACTTGACTAACTGGTTTTGACTGCTGTTGATTCCGGTAACACTCTTGACTGTAGTGTCCTACTCTTCCACACTTGAAACAGACAACATTAGGTTTTTGTAACTGTCTTGAAAAACTGGATGAGGATTTCACATTAGTTTGCTGAGCTGTATTACCTTGTGTACTCTTAGTAGTATCACTTGTAGGTTTCCCATTAAATTTGTTCCTGTTATTTGGATAAGACTTAAAACCTGGGCGTTGTTGACTCTGGTACTTGACATTGTAATTACGCTTGCTACTGATTATATTGTAATCTTCACTAAGTGTAGCGGCTTTGTCAAGTTTCTTCACTTCTCTCTCTCTTAAATAGGCTCTTATATGTTCAGGAATTCCCTTAAGATACTGTTCAAGAACAAGTAACTCTTCTAACTCATCAAAAGTTTTAACTTTAGCAGCTTCTACCCAACGTTTGAAACACCTTCTCACTTTGTAAGCATAATCTAAGAAGGTTCCCTTCTCATCTTTTCTTAAATTTCTGAATCTCTCATTGTAGTACTCTGGGGTCATCTGGTAAACTTGTAGCACACTGTGTTTAAGTACCTTGTAGTCTTTACACTGATCAGCTGTTAAGGCTAGATAAGCACTTCTCCCTTTACCAATCAAGACACTTTGTAGCAAAACTGACCAATTATCCTCTGGCCATCCCATACCTGAAGCCACTTTCTCAAAGTGATCAAAAAACTCATCTGGAGCTTCTTCAGTAAACTTAGGGATTAACTTCTGTACTCTCACTACATCAAATACAGGGTCTTGATTACCTTGGTTAGGGTTTTAGACGGTGTTACAGGTAATGTGGATCTAGCTCTTATTAATTCCATTTCCCTTTCATGTCTTGCGATTTCTCTTTCCTCTTTTATTCTTTCTCTTTCCTCTTCTGCTGCTTTTTCTTCTTCCCTTTCTCTTCTTTCTTGTTTTTCCCTGTCTATTCTTTCTCTTTCAGTTTGCATTCTCTCTCTTTCAGCAAGCATTTTTAGCTTAATCAAATTCTCTTCTGCTTCAATGCGTCTAAGCTCTAACTCTGCATCACTTTTCTCTTTCTTTTCTGCTTGCTTATTTATGAGATCAGCACGTGCTACATTCAACAACTCTTGAGCCAATTCTAACTCATCTTCATCAGTTATTCTACCAGAGTTTATCAATGATTCCATAGCAATACATCTTATTTGTGCCTTTACCATACTAGTAGACACATAACCACTACATGCCTCTGCTAAAGCGCTCCACTGTGCTCTAGACAGAGTGGTTTCAGACAAAACTTGGACGGAAGGAGCTGCTAAAAATTCCTGAACATTGAACTGAGCCATTTTCCTCTAAGTTATCAACTTACAATTCAATACAATAAATGCTAAACAAAACTATATTGTCACTCTCCTAACAAAATATATTCCTAACACCACCAGTATATTCTAGAGTGATAATGAAATCTGCTTTCCCGGGTCTCTGGGCACCATTAAACAATGTTACGAAGTGCCAAGTATCTGGTTACCTTGCATCAAATATTACCTCACCAAAAGCCAAACACCTGAACCCTCATAACACGTTTAAACGACTGAATACACTAAAGGCAACAGTGATCCCTTAACACTTACCAGTATTGCAGAAAATCAGACTAAGTTCATTAAAACAGGTGTGAGGTAATCTTGTAAGTAATTAAATTAATCAAAGGGCATCACTCCTTCAACAACTTTCAAACTCTAAGTATTTCCCTGATTTCAGAAGTCTAAGTACTTTCCTGGTTCTAAGTCACTTCAAGAAAATTGAAGGAAAGCAAATCAATTACCACTCTATGTCTCTACCTATCATAAATATAGTCATAATTATATATATTTACTACTGGTAAGATAAAGAAAACACTTATAAAAATTTTAAATACAAAAATTTATTATTAAATTCAAAATTTATAAGTGAAATTCACAATATCAGGGAAAATTACTGTTACTTGAAAACAAAGTAAAGTTTAATTAATTCTTGAATCAAATTAAGTAAAATTAAATCAAAATTAATTTATCATAAAATTCAAGAAAATTAATTCAATCAAAATTCAAAAGTGTTAGGCAATAACTGAAAATTTGAAATTAATTCATAAGTGCTAAACAACAATAAAACTTGAAAAGAATTCTAAGTAAATGCAAATCAATTCACAAGTGTTAAATTTAATTAAATGTGCAATGATAAAGCAATGAAAATAACTAAGTCAATTAAATGGTGAATGCAAATGAAAATATAAAACAAAAAGACACACTTCAATAAGAAAATGAATAAGTGCACAAACAATGGAACAGACACAAACACAAAAAATATCAGCAATGTGTTAAAAGTGTAAACTTTTTCTTCATTCAAAAACTGTAACCAACAGTTTTTACCAAACCTTCGTAACAGACAACAGTTCCTATCAATTATTAGTTAAACACAATTCCTATCCGTTATTAGTTAAACACACTCCCTATCCATTATTAGTTGCAACTAATAAAAATATAACACACTTTACCTTTTTTGGTATACCAACTTCTTTCTTTCTCTTGTATATTACACTTTCACAAAAAACCCAGGCGCCGTTACGAAATGTTTGTTCAGATTCCACAAAAGAAATTAAATAAACTAAATAAATTCTAAGAAATATCAAATATAGAATTCTCACAAGTTATGAGTGATCAAATTTACGTTACGTTAAAATAATCTCGATGTCGAGTGAGAGAGAGAGAGAGAGAGCGAGAGAGAGAGAGGGAGATCTAACTGCCTCGAGGTCTTAAGATCGAATGAAAATCTCTTCCTTTATGGAAATGACAGAGCAGATGTCTCAAAACGTTCTAGGCACGAAAGCTTCTCGAAAGTTCTGAAATCTGACGCAATCTTACATAAAAAAAGTGCAATACCCACGTGGGACTTGACAAAGATATACGCGTACAAGACAAGACTGCTCAACAGATACGTACCCGATTGAAACGGAGGGTAAACGATAATTAAGATTGACATATTTTGACGACAATGCAAGGACTCGACTCTCTCGCTATCAAACACGCTGACAGAGTAGGGAAGCAAACGGATCTCGCAGACTCTC
>NC_087201.1:67962236-67972953 GCF_015104395.2 Macrobrachium nipponense
GAATTTCAGAAAATGTTGACGAGAGTACAAGGCTTTCAAATTCACATTTATCGAAGAGCGTACCCGGATTTGTGCGTCAACGGAAGAGTGAGAGTAATGGGTAACAACAGTTGCTTTGCTACACTGAAGGTGATTAAGTGATCCCATCAATTTTATTACCAATATCACATTTGAGAGCAGAAAATGTATAATTCCGCTCTGAGTGCAACCGATAGCATTAGCTTCAATGACTAAGCATAAAGTTGACCGTCGACATTAATCAATATTTGCCAAAAATACCAAATATCACTATACGAATTTCTCATGAAACTCACTTGCAAAACACACTTACAAACACATGCATTCGTACCAATATCACATTTGAGGGCAAAAAAAAAAAAAATTTAAATCCGTTTTGAGTGCAACCGATATCATTAGCTTGCATGACTGATCAATTTAATTAATACTACGGTGGCATTCAAGCATCAACTTGACCGTCGACATTAATAAATATTTGCTAAAATGCTAAATATCACTATATGAATTTCTCGTGAGACCCTTATACAAAAATTGCGAAATAAATTTATAAATTACACGTAGCACTCGTAAATTCGTAAATTTGAAAATCATATAACATGTAAATCACTCGTATATTGAGCAAGGATAGATTACTTTCATTACGAGGATTAGCTTTTACTCTATACTGAGAAACCTAAACTAAAAACCGTGTATTGCTATTGGGGTGTGAAGTAAAAAAACAAAGCGTACCTTTAATTCTCTCTCACTTGTGTGAGACAGTCTTTGTATCACCATCATATAAGGGAAAAGGAACTGTTGTTAACGCACAGCCATTATCTGCAGATAGCGAGAACATCCGAGAGGAGTTTATAGAAACTGAGAATAATACAACGTGTCAGAAATTTATCAACCGGAATTTAATCTTAGTCTCCTTAAGGTGAGCGATGATGCCATAAGGCCCCTTTATAAAGTAAAGATGGTTTCTTCCTTAAGATTGAAGGGATATGCTTCAAACTTTTACCTTTTACTAATACTGAAAATGCCCTTGTTGGGAAATTTAGAAATTTGACCTCTAATTTCAACTTCCTCTTCAGTTGAAAAAAAACATGACGTCCTTTTCTCACAAATAATACGTACTCAAATATTATTTTCTTAACACTAAAATAAAGGTAATATATATATATATATATATATATATATATATATATATAATATTATATATATATATGTGTGTGTGTGTGTGTGTATACCTTTATTTTAGTGTTAAGAAAATAATATTTGAGTACGTATTATTTGTGAGAAAAGGACGTCATGCTTTTTTTCATAATATATATATATATATATATATATATATATATATATATATATATATATATATATATATATATAGATATACAGCACTGTAAAGTTTTTAAACTTCCTTAGAGGAGGCTTGGAGGAGAAAGATCAGGCTTTGAGGCTCAAGGATGCTAGATCACTCGAGATCGAGAGAGAGAGAGAGAGAGAGAGAGAGAGAGAGAGAGAGAGAGAGAGAGAGAGAGAAGGAAGGACTCTGAATGGTCTTTACACGTGTACATCCCATTACAACCAATTAGCAAGGAATCGTTACTATTTAAGATGAGGAGACGCAGCAATAAAACGAACATGAACACTAATGGCACAATGCCAATTACGAGGAAAGAAAAACTTCAGATAAAGCTATAGCAACTATCAAATAATTATATCATACTCGCATTAGAAGCAATACAAGTCCAGAAAACTTTAACAACTAATTGTAATCACAAACGAAAGAAATGGGAAGCAGACTTCTGTAGTGGTAATCACCTACACGTAACAGCCGGTTATATTCAGCAACAGCAGTTCTGCCTTTCACTCTGAACTTTCTTTGTCATGAAACAGCTTTTCTAACAGGTTTCTTGAACCTTCTGCATCGCTCATCTTTCTGTCTTTTGACAATTCATCGTATAAAAGCATCGGCCGTTCCACAAACCACAGATTTCGATTATAACGCCAACTTGCTTTTTCATAGACCTTTCTTTCTGCTTTCTCTCACCAGAGAGCTGACGTGGATCAAAGTCTAAGCAAAATCTACTCGTACATTAATGTTCAATAGTTAGACCCCTTCCCAACCCCTCCTCAAGAAAAGCAAAGTACATTTCTGTTGAGCGTTTCCGGAATCCTGATGCTGTAATTATATTTCATGCTGTAACAAGCAATTTAACGCTGGATTACTATACCATGGTTTCCTCAGTAATCATCTTGACGTTACGAGAGGAATGTACTCAAGCAAGCGTTCAATTAAAGGGGCTTATTAAAAGTAAGGAGATACACCGGTAAATACATTATGTGGGAGTCTTCCTCTGAATTTACGCCTCTGTGACAACGAAAGAGAATTTTTAACATTACATTTAGCAGTCACTGAATGGGAGCGGCTGTTGTTTCTATATATAGCCAGTAGTAAATTGTAGTTCCTCGTTGGACGAGTGGTTTTCGCGCTCAACTGCCAATACGGTGATCCGAAGTTCGATTCTCAGCTCTTCCAAAGCGGAATCAGAGGAATTTATTTCTGGTGATAGAAATTCAGTTCTCGACATAATGTAGTTTGGATCCCACAATAAGCTGTAGGTCCCGTTGCTAGGTGGCCAATTGGTTCCTAGCCACGTAAAAATATCTAATCCCTCGGGCCAGCCCTAGGAGAGCTGTTGATCAGCTCAGTGGTCCGGTTACCCTCAGATATACTTAATTTAGTAGTAAACTGTACGTACATTTCGAATCCAGTAAAAGACGTTCTTCAATATTTTGAGTCTCCCTCTTCTTCAAGGGCAATAGACGGAATAGCCCGACACATGGATGTAGTGATGTTAAAGTTTTTGAGTTTGAACCAAAATGTAATTATGTCAAATTTATATGACTGTCTTTTTATATCTTACTTTCTTTTTTACGCATGCTACTGCCAATTCTATAAGACCTTGCTATGGGAGTCAATAAAATCTTAAGCTTCATATTTTATGAATATTTTTATGTTTTGGAGTAATGATATTAAAAGTAGCGACAATTCCTCATTAATAATTTTTGGTGGACAACGAATACGGACAACAGGAAACCAGCGATCAATGTTTTATTAATATACATTTTACTTTAACTTATATCCAAAAGTTATTGATCGTTTCCTTGCACTGACTATCTAACAATCTCATTCTTTCAGTAAAACATACCCGCTTGCAACCGGGCAATTAATCGATTACAGCTCACTCAAAGAGGTGATAATTTATATGACAGAGTCAATAACTTCCTGTGATGTAGTTTTCTTCATTGCTTGCCATAAGCCATTGGAAAACCAGTTTTAGGAGTCATTGCATTCGCTATCAGTCAATAAAATATGAGAAACTTTAGATGATGACTGTGGAAGAATGGCGGATGAAAGGAAACGATCAAGAACTGAATTATTCCTAAGCAAGAATAATCAGGCACTAGGAGAGATGGGCATTAAATAAGGAACTGGATGACAAGCACAGAAACATGGGAAAGGCATGATAAGGGAAGGCTATGGGTTCAGGAAATATGGAAGGATACCACGAAAGGAGAGAGCGAGAGAGGAGAGATGGGCATTAAATAAGGAACTGGATGACAAGGACAGAAACATGGGAAAGGCAGGATAAGGGAAGGCTATAGGGTATCAGGAAAATATGGAATGGATACCAAGAAAGAAACAATGGTGAAAGATGCCAGAAGTATTACGGCACAGGAGAACAAAATATTACAGCTATGGAAGAACTATTTCTGTGAGTTTTTAAATAGAGAAAGCCCACTAAATCCAGTAGAAGGGAGACATATGCAGGCACCAGATTTGACAGTAGAGGAACCAACAGCTGATAGCTGTGAATAATGCAATCAATAGCCTCAAAGTGATAAGGCATCTCGTCTAGATAACATAACAGCAGAGATCCTTAAGAATGGCGGCGAGATGTTGCACTCAAAGATCTTTGAACTTCTGCTGATAATCTGGAGAACGAAGAGAAGCCAACAACATAAGGGAAAGGGCAACATTATCCCGATTATATATATATATATATATATATATATATATATATATATATATATATATATATATATATAACTTGTTCTTTCCTGATAACTACTTAATATGCAATGTTCTGTTTATAAAAGTAAGAGTCCTGGTAAGAGGAAAAATTACCATTGTTAAATTATATAAATACTATGAAATAATTGTTCAGAGATCTCAGAAACTTGGAGTGGAGGAGGATCCTGAGAATAACTGGAGAGACGCAGCACTCAGCAGGCCCTAGAGCGACCAAGAGTGAGTCAGAGTGTAAGATAAAACGAACGAACGGTGTACGAAATAAATTAGTGATAAACTGAAGTCGGCTACCTGATTGCTTGATACTGAATTCTCAGGATTTTGATAAGGTCGACCATTTACAGGCGTAGAACTCATTCAGTCACAAACATTTCTCTCTCTCTCTCTCGATCGATCGATCGATCGATCGAAACATAGTTTGAGTAAGAAACGGCAATAGAGTAAAAGTTTCGTTATTTAGAAAACCATTAAGTACTGGCAAATATGTCCTATTATAAAAAAAAATATAAAAATACTAAAGAACACTTCATGACAGATTCTTCTCTAGCCTGCTTGATAGTTGCGTACAATTTCAAAGTGATGAGTTAAAGACCACTTGCATCAAACATTATTTATCATTTTCTAAGGGAAATTCCGAAGTTGACTTCTGTCGTGCATACTCATAAGAATCTTACCCTGGCAAGTTGCTGTGCATGGAATAAAAAAAATTATGTAACAAAGCATATCCATGTACGAACACATATATTATTAGGTTTCAACATTTGCATAAAACATAGCTTATGCGTATGTTCAGTTAGCAATGTTAACTGGCATAAAAAAAATACTCAGCCATGAAAATACAGTTATAAAATGTAAGGAATCCTGTTTTGTCACTATAGTAGATTCACATCAACCGTGCATTTGACGTCTAGGCCAGTCCCTTACGACGCTCCTGATTGGCTGTTCCACCTTTCCCTCAGGAAAGGTGGAACATACATCCTGCTATGTGAACTCTCTGGAGAGACTGAGAATTTCCGGCCCTGTGATTGGCTTATCAATAGCCAATCAGGAGCGTCTTAAGGGACTAGACTAGACATCGGATGCACGGTTGATGTGAATCTAACATAGTAACATAAGCTCAGGTAGCAGCAAAAGAAAGTGCAATTGTTACTCGAGGCTTTTATTATCTGCAGTACAACATTACCTCATAAAATCTTATAAAGAATTTAATCTTGGTGGCGACACTAATCTTATCCTATACTCTGTTTTTTTTCATCTGTCCATCCGACTGTGGTGGTCACGCATGGTAACACTGCGTCCCGGGCTTTAAATAGTTACGCTATGTGTAAGTTTTAGGTAAATAAAAGGATCTGGGTGTACATTTGCAACTGAAAAGTGTTTTCATAATTTACTGTATGCGAATTACACCGTTAATATTCGGAATAGGATATTATTATAATCGTTGAATGTAAGCTGAATGTAACTGTCTAAAGCCCGGGACGCAGTGTTACCATACAAAAACACCACAGGCGGATGGACAGATGGAAAAAAAACAGAGTATAGTTCTGTGCACATCAGTGTTGACACCAGTGCACCCAGGTAATCATTTCCAACAAATGTAATTAGAGACGCTTCAGAACTCAGCCCCATCGTTAGCTTTGCCTAATTACACATTATGCAAGGTGACCGGTGGGGTACATCCTTACGCAGACACAAACGAACACACACACACACCCACACACACACTATATTTATATTTCTGACTCACATCGGGACCGAACTCCGGTCTTTCAAGTGAGAGTCCAGGACCGGGGTTCGGTTTCGATGCGAGTCGGAAATTTATAACTGTGAAACATGTTATTATTTGTTTATTTCCACACACAAACACACACACACACACACACACACACACACATATATATATAAGATATATATATATTATTATATAATATCGTATGATATTATATAAAATATAATATATTTATATATTATATAATATATTATATTATAAATATATATAGTAGTAATACAATATAAGGTAGCGCCACGGAGGAAAATGAAAAACGTGAATGGACTGACATCCTTCGGTCTTAACGACCCTTTACTGAAGGCAGGACTTGCCTTCAGTAAAGGGTCGTCAAGACCGAAAGATTTCAGGCCGTTTCGTTTTTCATTTTCCTCCGTGGCATTACCTTTATTTATACATAGCATCACGTCTTATATATTTCGTGATCAAGTTATTCATATATATATATATATATATATATATATATATATATATATATATATATATATATATTTATTGTATATATATAAAAATACATGTATGAAGTGAATCTTCCAGAGTCGCTGATCTCCTCTGGATAAACATTTGAAAAGTTTTGGCGTGGCAGGTGTTACATAGTCTTCTGAGAGAATGAAAGTTTCTCCTTTATGTTAGTTGGAATGGTGTCCAATACATAAACTAAAGAAGACATAACGGAAACACGCTGCAACAGAGAAAAAAACCAATAATCTAAAGGTGATATGAGAGCAGGGCCATGCATTGTACGGATTGCTTTCGTTATTGTCTAATCAAAAAATTGTTTACCACTGGAGGGGCTGAAAGGTCCTAACCGATAATAGCTTGAGGGTAAGTCAAAAAAAGAAAAAAAAAATGTAAGGGAGAAAAATGGCTATTGCTAAAACTAATCTTTGATATCTTGCCTCTGCCAAGAACCGAGTCAGCCACTTTCTTGGTGTTATTATAGGACTTTCTCTCTTATCCCCTTTCTTATTCCTTTCTTTTGTGATATTTCTATAAATAGCAAAGAGGCTTCCTCCCATAATCCCTTTTGCATCATCAGCTGTAGAAAACGAACAACGCTATCGGAAAAACCATCATGATTCAAGGAATTATCCCTTACAGAATGAAAAGCATCGAATCAACACTGCTCTGTTTCATCATAAAAACATTTCAAGTGAACTTTTGGCGTCTGATCTTGTTCATTCAATACGTCCGGCCCTGCTTGCAAATTTAATGCTTTAATCTGAGTCTGAGCCGATGGGATTACGGCGAGATTATTTGGCACATTGTGATCACCGGATTTACAAACTAAAAACAAGGAAACATTTCTCCATTATATGTCTCATCATAGACTGAAGTCAGAACATGATACAGTATTTGAAATGAATTGGCGAATGACCCTTACCGATTTCCAGCTCGAAAATGAAGACAAATGGGTGGCTGTCCAATTGTTTAGTTAGGAGCCTTTATTAAGTAAACAATTTGTATCCTTCCTTACTTTAAACAAAACGCTCACTTAACCGGGTGATTTAATGCCCATATATACTATATATATATATATATATATATATATATATATATATATATATATATATATATATATATTGATTGATTGATTGATTGCTTGCTAAATACTTTCCAAATAACCCCTCTACCAAAGCTACATGGACTAAATAAAAGCGAACAATAAAATGCTTTCACTTATTACTGACTGACAAAGGGGGCAGTGAACCTTGGCCCCTTCCTAAATTCTTTAATTGCACTCTCTCTCTCTCTCTCTCTCTCTCTCTCTCTCTCTCTCTCTCTCTATCTTATGACTTTCTCTAGCTCTCTTCTCTCTTTCTTTGTATTTTCTCTTCTCTCTCTCCTTGACCCCATGATCTGCATTTTAAGAATATCTGTTCCAGGAAACACAGCCGTGACCTTGAAAAAGAGGAAAGCGGGCATTGTAGAAAGTGGAGGCAGGACCAAGACACATCACGTGACCTTTTCTGGATCCCATAGAAAATGAAAGACCAGGTTACAGACACCATACCAAAGTGACCGACGGGAAAAACAAACTCTCAGAGACGCCTGGAAGCTTTCGGAAGACACATTCCTCCCTTTGCAACTTGCCTCCTCGAGGTGCCATTTTTTTTCCCTACCACATGGTCCTGTCGCTGGACCACAAGTCTACCTTTGCAGTGAGCCCATTTCTAAGACTTCCTCCAACCCCTATTCTACACCAAAGCCATCTCTGTATACAGACGTTCTTAATCAGTTACGTAAATTCCGTATTCTCTCGCTAAAACTAACGATTTTGTTCCCAAAGTGCCTGTGTTCATATCAGCCTTGCCTAGCCAGTGCAGTGTTAGCAATAACTCTAAATAATAAGTGCCTTTATTGTTTGGAAGACGTATGTTTAAGGCATCTCTTGGCACTGCCTTGCCTTGCTTGATATCTCTGTGCCTTTCTGGCCATAATTCGTAAACCTCTCTGTTACAGAGGGACAGTAGCTGTGGATTTTCACCTTGATTGTGGCTGCATTCACAAGGATACAGCAGTCTTCTCCATTTGTCCTTGTAACTTGATTATTACACAGAATCTGCTACCTGTTAGAATTCCGTTTTAATCTTCGGGTCGTTTTTAATGTAAATATTTGTAATTCAAAATTACCCTAAATTGTTTATCTACACCAAGTCCTTGATGAGGAGAGCCCTCAGCCCATGTATCAAATCCCCTTTATTTTTTTACGTTTCCCTGTCCAAATAGCAGTCAGATCCCAGAATTTCCTCTGGTAAGTAAGTAATTGTTTTTCTGAGTCCAAACATGCCCAGAAACTAGCTTTTTCCCGGGTAAAACGTAAGAATACATATATATAAAACATGTCATACATAATAAATTATCCATTTCTTAGCAGCACTTACATATAAAATGCAACGCTTGCTAAAGCTAATTACCATAGTTTCCGTCTTCCTTATTCTGCCACGTCTATAATCAATACTCTCCTTTCTAGTCATCTGGTCATAAAAAAAACGCGATATGATTTGAATTTCAAACCGAAAAATGGCCTTTAAATGAAGACTGCCGTTTTCACAAATAGGAATTGAGAGGTGCGTCAACCCATCGCTGAACTTTGACCTCATGGATTTCCAGAGCATAACAAATCCAATTTTCCTTTATACAACGCAAAAGATTAAATATGACGAACGATGACAAGAATTCAGAAAGGAATTCACATGAATACATCGAATTCCATAACTGTAACGGATACTAGGATCTTCGATATTATTCAGTTGCAGGAAGAATGACATAATAGGATTCCATTTCATGTCATGGCAGTAACAAAACCATGACCGCATGAAAGGCTTACACTATAATGTTAATAAAAGTCCATATAGCAAAAAAGAAAACAGAGAAACTATACTCTTTTTTTTTTTTCATCTGTCCATCGCCTGTGGTGCATGCGCATGGCAACACTGCATCCCGAGCTTTAAATAATATCCTATTTCGAATATTAACGGTGTAATTCGCATACAGTAAATTATTAAAACACTTTTCAGTTTCAAATGTTCACCCAGATATCCTTTTATTTACCTAAAACTTACACTTAAAGTAACTATTTAAAGCCCGGGCGCAGTGTTACCATGCGAAAACACCACAGGCGGATGGACAGATGGAAAAAAAACAGAGTATAGTAAAAAATTAATCGTTGAAAATTAAGCGCTCAGGATTTATATTCAAGTACCTAATTTTTCTGCTTTAGAGAATATATGCATATAGGTGCGTTCGCTTATAGGAACATTCATACGGTTGCTTTTATTACAAGAATGACGGAAAAAGTATCGGTTAAATCGAGATTCAAAGAGCGTTCAGGCGGCTGTTCTTTTGAAATAAGTTGACATAATTATCTCACTGCCGAGAAGGTTTTCTCGAATGACGTTCGCGAAAACCCTCTCAGCTGTGAGTTCCACGATGGAACTAATATGCAAAAATCTAAACTTTTGATCAATATATGTAAATGAACTACGTATAACATTTTTAGCAGAGAAAATAATCTATTAAAGAGAGAGAGAGAGAGAGAGAGAGAGAGAGAGAGAGAGAGAGAGAGAGAGAGAGAGAGAAGCTTTGATGTTTGGTTCACAGGTCTAAAAAAAACTAATGACTTAAAAGTTTATAAAATGAAGGTAAACGTTTGAAAGCCTCGACTCACTCGAATATATATTATGTATGCGATCATAGGCCTTGTTTTTCTGGTACAGAGATAATTATGTCAACTTATTTCAAAAGAACAGCCGCCTGAACGCTTTTTTAAACTCGATTTAACCGATACTTTTTCCGTAACAAAATAAGTTCTCTGTCGAGGAAGTCATTGATAATTTTCATAGCGCTTATTTGCAATCAATTATACAATGAAACTTTTTACATTACAATATAAACTATGTACTGGAATTTTGAATACATTAATGGAGAAACTTTGTATGGAAAAAGCCGTTCAAATGGAAAAGATCCTTATATGAAGGTAATAAGCATATAAACATACTTTTCATTTTAGGATAATTTTATGAGAACTAAAATATATTATTTCATCATGGAAAGTATTATTTGCATTTACAAGAAAACAATGGTACTAACACACACACACATGCACATACACACACACACACACACACACACACACACACACACACACACACACACACATATATATATATATATATATATATATATACTTATACATATAAATGACAACCAATAAACTCCTTTTCCTGTTAAAATAGTTGCTACAGTTTACACTCCCCAGCCTTTTGACATTCTATATTTTCACCACGTCTCACCCTGCTATCCTATTGGGGCTGAACTTGGACTTGAAGGGT
>NC_087201.1:67973453-68080953 GCF_015104395.2 Macrobrachium nipponense
GATGGAAGCAAGATGTTCATATACTATATCACTAATATATATATATATTATATATTATATATATATAATAATATATATATATAATATCTATATATATATATATTTATATATGCATAGAGAGAGAGAGAGAGAGAGAGTAATTAGATGTTGCGATATTTGCCTAATAACTAGGGTTGATTTTCGAGATAATTTTGGTACATTGTGTTAAACCCTTTTTTTATTTGTTGACCTTAACCATGAATAAATAACTGGTAGCCAGTAGCCTGTGCAGGTTCGCAGCTCTGATGACGAAGGCTGTGGAGAAGGCCGTGGGGCTAGCATCCTCATTTCAGAATAATTTCTTAGAGGTTAAAAAGCTATTGAAACCGCCACCATCTAAGGAGAAAATCAGTGGAATAAAAATGCAGTGAGTTTATGGACATTTTTATGTTCCGAATAAAGTTAAGTAGAAGGAAGGTGCTCTGGCCAATCCCCAAAATGCGAGCGATATGAAACTTATAATATTTAAGCAACTTCCTCATTATTTACTACTCCGGTATAAAAACGGTTTTACTGACACTTTCCTTCCGTCGTTCAGTGACGCTTGCCTTATGATGATGAAGATCAGAGGAAATTTGTACAGGTCTGCCAATGATGATGGCTAATTCAAATCTACATGATGAAGCTTAGGTAAAGATGTACAGGTCTTCTAATGACGATGCCTTGATCGCTTTCAGCCAATGATGATGGCTAATTCAAACTCTGACTACCATCTCGGTTACAAATCATAAAAGAAGCAGACAGTAGCTCGAACATATGAACATACATACAGATGACACAGATTACAAATCACGTAGGCCGTTTGAATTATAGGTCGCGGTAGTTGTCTCAAGCAGGAAGCTTGGACTAATGTTTTCTAAACAAATGAAGGACCACAGGTGACGGCACGTCATCTTAGCCTACTTTATTGTATACGTTCATCTTAGGCATACTTTATCGTCTCTGGTCTGATCACATTCCTGCAAGCAATCTGGTTGACCTCTTGGGTCACTGTTTTTAATTAATCATAGTTTTAGTTTTTTATATAAATGGAATAAAATTCCATATTCTTATTATGTAACACTTACACAAAAGCTCGGTCAGCTACAAAACCAACCACTGAATATTACTCAAACTTGACTTGCATTTGACTTATAGGAGTGTGATACAGACATTATGGTGAATATATGTAGATATATAAAAAATACTTATAAAAAAAAAAAGTATGGATACAAGTGGAGTCGATATAATAAGTTGGAAGGGTTACTGTGTCATCTAGTCAAACGGTCAGGGTCAGTCAAATCTGCTGAGTGTACAAAGCAAAGCACATTCCACACAATAAGCAACTCTAGCAGAGCGAGGAGAGAACGATGTTGGACCATTCATGCCAATACCTTTTTGAATTAAAAAGGAATTTTCCTATGAATCACACGACCGTATCAAGTAATCAGAGCAGGTTCTCGTAATTTTAATACAATAAGTTTATAAGTAGTGGTGTATTAAGCCCGACTGTACGCGCCGTAAAAATTAGAATACCTTTTTTTTCATTCCTTTAGTCCTGTATTTACGGACTCACCGTTTGTTGTTCGAACTTCCTTATTGAGAAGTCCGGAGTATGTTTCAGTAATTGGCAATAAAGAGTTAATCGTCGTAGCGTAACGCAGACTCAGTAGTGGCGGATAAGCGAGCGCTTACAGATACCTATATAGTTATAAAAAACATTGATCTGTATCAAGTGTAATTGTAAGATATCCATTTATGGGTATACAAAACATTATCTTACTTCCTGCCAAATAATGCGTGTTTATCAAAGGAAATTCTATAAACCTCCTAACATATTAAAATCCGTTTTGAACAAAAAGAGACAGTTAATCAAATAATAACTTATATAGAGAAACCAATCATTTGTCTCATAAATTGTGATATTGTTCAACGACCCAACAGAATTCTCCCACAAGCGCAGTCGCAGTTTGCACGCAAAATCTCGAGACGCATGCACCCTCGAATGTCCTAGTGCGTGTAAAAAGACTTTGCTGGGATCTGAAATTTTAAATCCTTCCCGACACTCTGAATATAATAACGATTTCCGCGAACAAAGCCCTATACACGGTTGACTCACAGCAACAAGTTAATCTAGTAATCCCCAAAACCTATACATATAAATATCTCGTTTTTTATTGTTGCTAATTTTTAATCACGCCCAACCAGTCGTAGATGAATCTCTCTTATACTCTATCTAAAGTAATATCCGTAAAGTCATTCAAGCAGAGGTGATTCAGCAGAAATTTTTTTTATCTTTTATCTGAATACCAGGATGTTTCTCCACTAGCGAGTGATCTCTGGGGGAATCGGATATCATCAAACCCCAAGACACTCCAATGAGTATGGAAGTGCATAACCAACCGACTTAGCGTAAGATTATCGCAAGTCTAACATAACCTCATAGGGCGCCTTATTATACAAGGCAACAGCCCTTTCAAATACACCTCATAAAATGTTTTTCCCAAACGGGTATTTCAATGATATCTTGCTCCTTATTATTTATCTTTTCTGAATATACCAGAACAAAGGAACTTGACTAAAGCAACGTACTGTTCAGTCCATATTGAAATCAAGTTGAAAAATACATTAAAACTTGAAATTTTGTGTAATGTACGTTTTATTATTTCCCCACTGGAAATAATAAAATTAAAAGCTTATTCATATATAGACCAGTTATTATTCACAGATGAATGGTATTCTGTAAAACATTCAGTTTTCTGATGTGAGTCCGAGTTAAATCCCTTAATTAAAAAAACAGAGAGAGAGAGAGAGAGAGAGAGAGAGAGAGAGAGAGAGAGAGAGAGAGGAGAGAAAACAGGTGTTCCATATGAGGCTGTCATTCGCTAGTTCGTAAGCTAGCGTCAGGACCATTAACCAACGTTATTCTCATCATTCTCGAATTACATACTGCCTGAGGCGACCAATGGAAGCCAAGATGATTAGTCACAACTGGAAATCAGTTCTTTTTTCTGAAAAAGGAGTTACAGGTGCCATTTACAATTACGAGACTATTGTGATTTTCCTAACAATGCAAACTAAATTTCCAGATACATAAAGGCGACGACTGTAATGAAAAGTAAGCCAAATTAGTCAAAATATTGTGTCTAATTAAGTCGAATTATAAAGATTATTAGAAAGTTCACAAAGAGTTTCAGGACGTCGGATCTGGCATTACACAAAAGTTCTTAGGTGAAGGTGAACTAGGAACAAGGATTGCCAACATGTTACGATACGCTACCTATCATTATAGGTACTATATATAGATATAGAGATATGCATTAATATACTACGTGAACGAGGTTGCATCATAAACTGCCAAGTACTTTATATATCATCCTGATATTAATCTTATAAACAATCTCTGTCAACATTATTCGTCCTCCTAACCGATTTTTTTAAAAATCTGTTCAAGTTTGTACTCTCGACAGTAAGGCCTCCGAGTGCCGGAGTGACCGGTAATAGTTTGATTCATGCTGATTGCTCGTGGAGAAAAATGGGACTTTATTTATCCGTACGAATAGGAAATAATCATCTCGCTAAGCAAGAAAACTATTGCGCATTATTTTTTAAATAATATTTTGGCGGTACTCTCCGTTTGCGTATAATTTCAAGAACCTTAACGTTGGGTATTTTGACGGACAAATACCCGCCGAATTTTAACATGATTCATTTTTACATATCTTGTGATTTTAGATAACTTGAGATAGTAACGGAAGCAAAATCATATTAGTGAATGTACTATTATGCGAAGTTTTGTCTTATCTTAGCGCTATCTCCAAGTTTATGAAACTTTTATCGAGAATGAAATATAAACGAGCTGCGACTGGTGTCAGCAATCTTCAACGACTCTTGTTTGTTTATTTTAAATTCACCTCAGTACATGGTGTAGCCAATTGTTCATTTGGACTGAAGATGAACCCAGGGAAGAGTTCGAAAGGTTTTGTAAAGAGTTTTAAAAATGATACACGGACTCGCAACATTTTTTATTTTTTTATTATTGTATACCCCTTAGAACATATAAAAGAATCTCAATCCTGACAGTCAATGGCCACGGGAAAGTCAAGGATGCTCTTTCAGCAAACTTCACCTTGGGAACCTCATTCGTAGAATAACATCATGTCCTATTTTCATGAGCCGAATATTCTATTGCTTTAGCAAATAAGTTTTCCTCCTTTGATTTAGTTTGAGAATATTATATTATTATTCCATAATGACATATTATACCCTCTTTGTAATGATGGTAATTCTGAATCCTCCACTGACAAGAGACTATTACTAGGAGGAACGTCGAGAGTTTATTACAGCACAGATTTTGTACATATGACACATTATTTTTTCTTTCTTTTCTTCTTTTTTTATGTATTGTGACATTTTTTTTTTTTTTTTTTTGGTTTACTTCGAAAATAAAATAGTTTATTCTTTAATGACCAGAATACTTCCATGGATTCTCAGGGCTACCAATGGATAACAATCCCGAGAGAGAGAGAGAGAGAGAGAGAGAGAGAGAGAGAGAGAGAGAGAGAGAGAATGATAAAGTCCTGATTTTGGCTGGAGTTTGGCTATTACTAGGTCGGGCGAGGCAGTGCACCATAATTTATAAGAGAAAAGTATCTAACGTTTAAATGTAGTTCATTTTTATTAGGATGTCTTGAGTTGGCTAATGAGCTCATCTCGGTAGGTTAGGCCGGGCTGAAAAAACATTTTTGTGACCTAAGAACGATGAGAGAATTCACCTGGCGTTGATTGAATTTTTACCCAGCCGCGCAGTCCACAGGTGACAGGATATCCGTGGATATGATACTTCTCTCTCCCACACGATGTTCGGTGCCTTCGTCTATACCCCAATTTTATTAATAAAGGAATATCGAAATGAAGATAATAAACGAACCAAGTTTTTTTATGAATGTATCAAATTATTTCATCCACAGGTTTTTAATCAAAGGTTCTATTCCTTACGGTGCTATTTTTTTCTTTTTACTTTGACTATTGTTTGACTGAATATGTTTTGTGTCTGGGCTCATGTTAAATGTCTAGCGCCAGTGGTCAAAACTAAGCTATTTCAACTTTTACAGTTTCAGTTCCCAGTGCATTGATTGAAATATAACTCAGATGATACCTTTAAGGATTGGTAGATCTGTGAATTTTTATGTAATTTTCCGACTCTGACATTGCTAATAAAAAGATTCTAGAGGTTTTTTTAATTTACGCAACTCTGAAATCCAAAGTAAACATAACATTGTAAAGAGGGAACAGAATTTATTCAAATAAAACTGTCGAATAAAGACGTAATAAATTGGGTAAAATTACAGTTTTCAACCATTATGGGAAAACTGGAATAAAAATATATTTGTTGCATCAGAAATAATGTAGTTCCAACGGATTTAACATTTATTTTGACTGCCAAACCATCCGATTTAGAGATTTACTATGTAATTGGAGTAAAAAAAAAAAAACGAGTTTTACAAGAAAAAGGTAAATGTCCAGGAAAAGCCCGCACCCGTTTTCCAAGTATTAACGACGAAAAACGGAAAAAAACGACCAGATTGGTGTTGCACATCGCATAGAAACATGAAGAAATGAATAAAAAACAAAAAGAAACAGAGTTACTCTTACACACCAAAATCTAAGCATAAACCTACTACTTCAATTATGGGGGATCCCAGTGGAAGCGGGTTTTTGGGTGGGGGGAGGAGGAGAAAAGTGATTTTCGGGGCACTACCGAACCTAATACAACCACCTAACCTTACCTAGGGCCCTGTACCCCTACCTAGGCCTAGCGGGGGGGGGGGGGCTCCGCCCCCCCTGCGACCCCCCTTAAGGCCACTACCTAACATCCATCAAACCAAATCCAAAGTGATGGTACTGCTGTATACATCGTTATACTACCACCATTATAATATACTCTATAAATTAATGAAGCTTACCTTAAACTGTTGGTTGATAAAGATGTGCTGCTGCTTTGAGGAAAACGTGAAGCCGTTGCAAGGTTCCCTGACATGCAACTTAAAGTAGGAAGTGGCCAGGTACCCGACGACCACATTGCACTGCAAAGCAAACAATCGGTACGAAATCGAAGGTCTGTCAAAATTAATGCCAGAAGGGCCAGCCACTGCCTCTGCCATAGGTACAGAAAGACAAAATCCCGTTTTTGCTTCATTATTCGAGTATTCAGTCAAACAAGAGATACCAGTGGACACTAGACAGGTAACTTTTTTACTCCGCTGAAATGCTAGTGAAACATTAGTTTTCGACTCAAGTCGTTCGTAATTGGTTATGAAACCCATGACGTCATAACGATGTCACACCTCTCAGCCAATAATGAGTAACTGGAACTGCTTTTGTTTGCGTAAGAAAGTAAGTTAGAGGGCTCATTAAAAGTAAACATTACCGTAGAGGAAACACCTCTCCCAACTTAGGAAAAATTCGAGGTAAAAACTTAATATTTTTTTTTCTCTGTAAGTATGCATTAGCGACAATAATGTATTGAGAAGTGTTTTGTTATCACGTGCTTTACTCGGGAAAAATATCAATATAATAGATTTCCCATAATGGTTGAAACTGTAATAATACCATAAATTGTGTTCAGAAGTCTTTCCAACGACACTTAATGGGTCTTTCACGACAATCTTCATTAAATGCGCGTTTAAATGGCCAAAACTATGTTATGAGCTAAACAAAATACTAGATATGATTTCCTTCTTTATTTTCATTTTCAGTTCGCGTATACTTATTCCTTCTTTCCCTACTGTCCTTTTTTATCTTTTACAAGGTACCATATTTTTCCATTAAAACCTCTTGTGGTAATAATTTTTTTTTGCCTATCACAGTCATCCTATTCGACTAAGAAGTTGCATCCTGGCATCTAGTTTTTTCAGGTTCTTTTTCAGGGATCTTGGGATCGTGCTTAGTGTCCCTATGATTATGGATACAATTTCCACTGGCATATCCCATATCCTTCTTATTTCTATTTTCAGATCTTGATACTTATGGTGTCCCATGGTATTGCGACATCCAATGGGGATTACTTTCTTCTTGATTTTGGTCAATCAACATCACGTCTGGTCTATTGGCATGTATCACCCTATCTGTTCTGATACCATAGTCCCAGAGGATCTTTGGCTGGTCGTTCTCTAACACTCCTTCAGGTATGTGCTCGTACCATTTATTATTGCAAGGTAGTTGGTGTTTCTTGCACAAGCTCCAGTGACGGGCTTTTGCTACTGAATCATGCCTCTTTTTGTAACTGTTCTGTGCAAGTGCCGGGCATTCGCTTTTTATGTGGTTTATGGTCTCGTTTTTCATATTGCACTTCCTGCATATGGGCGACATGTTATTTCCATCTATCATTCTTGAACATATCTGGTTCTTAGGGCCTGATCTTGTGCCGCTGTTAGCATTCCTGTTTCATTCTTGAGTTCTCCCCTCTGTAGCCTTTACCATGTTTCATTTCTGGCCAGTTCTTTAGTCTGTCTCATGTACTGTCCGTGCATTGGTTTGCAGTGTCTTGTAAATTTTAATTTTCCTCTTACCTCACTCTAGGGAATTAGTCTTGCAAGTATTTGTCTTTATTTAAAATTTATAAATGATTCATTAATTGGCATAGCGATTCAGATTTGTGTTCGTCTCTATTTTAAATTTACGCAAAGTATAAGCAAGTACAAAAAATACGAGTAAATAATTTACTCTGATTTCAACTTACTGGCGTGATTAGTTCTTTGATTTGGTCAGTGCTGGAATCGACTATCTTAAGACTATCTTATGCCATCACGGGTACTTAACGGCAGCCCGTAAGTAATGGTAAGGTGCCGAAATAGTAAGTGTGAGGCTTGATGTGAACTTTGGAATCGAAACGACAATCAGGAACTGGATTGAAATGTCCACTGAGAGCCAGGTGATGAGTGACATCACATATTTTAGGATTGACTAGCGGCAAAGCCCTGGACGATTTTCTAGGGCTGAATCAGAACTCGGGGCTTTATCCTTGGGTATTTTCAGTCGGTGGGCTTTTTTTCTCTCGGCGGTGCCGTCCTTTGGTCGAATTCCTTGTGACCTTTTTGACAAGGGCACCATCCAATTTCGTAGATTCGTTGGTAAAGGGTTTGTCCCTGGTATATAAGTTCGGGGTATATATATATATATATATATATATATATATATATATATATATATATATATATATATATATATATATATATATATATATATATATATATATATATATATATATATCTACTATACTATATATATATATATTATATATATATATATATATATATATATATATATATATATAGATATATATATATATATATAACACACCACACACACACACACACACATATATATATATATATATATATATATATATATATATATATATATATATGTATATACTATGTGTGTTACGAACAGGATGATGTGCCGCACAGTGTAGAGGTCCATTCAGGACAAGTGGTGAATAATTTGGACTTTTCAAATTCAGCACTGTCCGAGCGCGGCTGGGCACTTCCGGTGCGGATTCAGCTCTGTCCGTCTTACCGGAAGTAGATTCAACATAGAACATTGTAAAGCGACTGCCCAGTTACGAATTTGATCTCAAGGAGTGTCTTCGCGGGGTTGTGTGTCCGTTTGTCTTAATGGGAGCGGCCGATACGCAAAAATATGATCTTTTGTGAAAATGTAAGACATTGAATGCTGGCGAAGTCACCGGTGATTAACGTAGAAAATCCAACTCTTAATTACCTGTTGGAGACGTAAGCTCATTGACATTCAGTGCCTTGCTGTGTATTTTATTATTTCATTTCTGCTCGGGGATTTTCTTGTTATTGATACATTTTCTTTGGTGAATTTCTTTTTATAATAATTTATGGGAAATATCCCACATTGTTTTACGTTTATTTTTTACGGATATATCATGGATAAGACCCAGAACGAAAGTACAAAAAATATGAAAAATAGAGTTGGAAGACTGTTTAAGGGACATCTTGTCTTAACTTGAATTCTGACTAACGGACTATTTATATTAATGTGGAACATTTAGTGTTGGTGCGTGAGAAAGGGAATTTGGTTTTCAATTGGTTTATCACTACTGTTTTATTGACATTTGAGGTGGGGGTTTAATAACCGGTTTTATTTCATATCCATTTAATCAGCATCATGGTTGCAAAAACAATTTTTTTTTTTTTTTACCTTAGATTTAACTGAAACATACCCGGTTAGATGTAGGTTCTGTTAGGAGAGAGAGAAAGAGAGAGAGCGAGCTGGGGGTGGGGGATGTCCGTGAAAGAAACTGATCTTCGATCGAGTCAGCCAACTTCGTAGATAGTGAAAAAAACGGAAGCCTTAGTGCTTAAGCCATTCCCAAACCCGGTGTCCCACGGAACCCTCGGGTTCCTTGAACGATCGCATGGGTTCCGTGGGAATTCATGTTTTATTTAATTGTTTTTAATCTATATATTATTGTTTTCTACGTCAAACATACCGTGAGAAATCGTAGGCCTTTACTTTTTTTTATCGTGGTTTGCATCATAGACGAGCAACGGGGTGTCGAGGCGGCATGAGTCATGAACCATACTCGTATCGCACAGTTCAACAGATTTCATACGTGTTGTGAGCTGATCCGTTAAGTCCTTCCGTCGTCTCGTTTCATTTTTTAATTAGTTTGCCGTAAACATAGCGAGCAACAATTTTTATTTCAACCGTCCCCTGAGATTGTAGAAATATCTGAACAAAGGAAAGTATCCGATTTGTGAAGAGGTTCAGGAGAGTGAAAATTTTCTCAGCCAAGTGCAAGCAAAGAAGAAGTAAGTGATGAAAAAAGAATTCGGCATCATAATGAGAGTTATCTGGCCGTTGGATCGCGCGGACAGGGGACGAAAACTGTCCTCTTCCAGCATGCATCATCTGTAAAAAAGAAGAAAAAAAAATAGCTACCACAGCTATGGCCACCACTAAGTTAAAATAAAATTTTTCTACCAATCACAGCCACTTGTCTATTAAATCATTTGATTATTTTCGAAGACTCGTGGATTCACTTAAGAAACAAAGAAAGTTCTTTGAAAAGAAGGTAACGACAAGTGAAAAGGCCCAATAAGCGAGCTATTTAGCGGCTGAAGTAGTTGCTAAAAAATGAAGTCATACTATTGCTGAGGGTCTAATAATGCCTGCTCGTAAAATAATAGTGAAGACAATGATTGGCGAGGAAGCTGTGAGAGAAATAAGAAAAGTTCCTGTTTCTGATACATCAGTTAATAGGGGCGTGGATGACATGTCCCCAAATATTTCAAAGTTTGTCTTCAATACTGAAACATACAAAGTTTGGCCTGCAAATTGATGAGTCGACGGATGTAATGGATAAAACTCAGCTGCTAGCATTTGTTCGATTTGAAAATGAGGGTAAGATAATGAGATTTTTTTTTTCTTTTGCTGTAAAGAGCTACCAGTCACGACCAAAGGGCAAGATGTTTTTAACATTGTCTTTATATCTGGAATCTAGTGGTTTGTCCTGGAATCAATGTGTTGGAATCTGCACAGATGGTGCTCCTTCCATGACTGGCTCAGTTAAAGGCTTTGTAATACGTGAAAAGGAAATAAACCGGAAATTATGACGACTCATTCTTTTCTCCACCGAGAAGTTTTTTTTTTTTTCATAAATTAAAGCAAGTTCTAGATGTAACTGTTAACATGGTCAATTTCATAAAGCAACGCCCTCTTAAGTCTCGCATGTTTGCCAAGTTGTGCAAAAATATGGCAAAAGATCACGTGACACTCCTTTTGCACTCCGAGGTCAGATGGCTTTCCAGATGGGAAAGTTCTGTCAAGGGTGTTTGAGCTGCGAGTAGAATTGCCTCTTTTCTTCAAAAAGAGCAATAAAGGAAGTTTTTATGGAACTCATAGATCCACAGACTGGCGGATGAAATTAGCCTATTTGGCAGACATTGATCACCATTTAAATAACCTAAATTCCAGCATGCAGGGTCGACAAGAAATCAATCTGACTTCCACCGACAGGCTTATTGCTTTCAAGAATAAACTTATTGTTTGGAAGAAACATCTCTCAAGAGGCAATTTCGCCCGAGTATTGCGAAATTATGCAAAGACAAGCAAGCCCAAGTATCAAACTGAACGTAATACGTATGACTATGTTGACTTTTGTATTTACAATCTTGTCAAGTTTTGGGTCTTGTAACTATTGTTAAAGAATTGCGCTTGAACACCGTCACATTGCGTATTTTACGTTAAGAAATAAAAGCAAACACACAATTCAGCATAAAAAGTATCTGAAGTTTCCGAGCGTATGATTTTCAGTTACACACTAAACTTCGTTGAGTTGAGTATAGAATTTAGGCCTATGAGGTCATTCAGTGTTGAAATGGAAACTGACAGTAAGAGTTTTGAAAAAGAGAATATGAACGAAGGTGCAGTAAAAGGAACGAAAGTGGTTGTTGCCAGGGGCCGAAGGCATGCTGCAAAGAACCTTAAGTAATGCCAACAGTTCACCACATGAGGTCCACTGATGGCACTAACCGCCCACGGGGTTTTAAAACTTCGTAAACGCAGCTTCTGACTCTTCAAAAACCTTGAATCTATGAAGGTGGCTCATATTCAATACGTTACTTTACGTTCTTAAATATTTGAAGTAATTCAAAAGATTTGTTGCATATAAATAAATGTAAGTAATGGGACTTTGTTTTGCCATATCCAAATATCTGCATTTTCATTCCTCTCTTTTTTTTCATAAAAAAAAAGTTTTTTTAATATTTTACACATTATTGAACACAGCTTTATAAAAATTATATTCTATAAAGTGTATTGCAATAATCATAATATTAAAATAATAAAATGTTTTTTAATAAAAATAACAAAGAGAGGTCTAAAAAAATCCGTTCAGAATGAGATAAAGCGTCGCATTATATTTTCCTTAGTCTATGCTTTAATAGTAAAAGAAAACTTACATTAAACTCAAGTGAAGAAAACGTGACATTATAGGTACCTTAACTAAAATGTTTGTCATAGGAGTTGCTACTGTATTGTAATAAAACTATGTATAAAGCTTTTGAAATATAATATCGTTTTATGGTTTTTAATTAAACGGCCTTTGAAAAGTGCCTCAAATAGGGATATAAAAAATTAAATCTCACCAAGGGACAAACTACTAATAAAGTGGACTTAAGACAACTTAAATTGAAAGGTATTTATTCTAATAGCTACTGAAAACAATTTTTAATTAAATTTCTTACATTCGTGTAGCAAGATAGGCAAATCAGTTACAAGCAGAGGACTGTAACTGATAAACGTTTTACCAAAATTGTCTAGATGACTTGAACTGCTTTTGTTGGGTCAGCATACTGAATTAGAATTATGCTTTTTATGTAATGGAGAATTCTGATTTTTACAGTGGCCTATGCCAGCACGGTCTAGTGCTCCTTCAGCGGCCTGAAAGTGAAGTATAAACCCGCAGACGAGAAGACGTGGGTGATTTGAGAAAATAAAAGTTTGACGGGAGAAGTGTTCTACGAAAACAATTGCAAAACTCTACGGGTAATTATCTTCACGGTTCAGTTAATAGGGCAAGTGGTATGAGGCTGTTGTTTGGATACTTTCGGTCTTTCATTCAAACAAGACCTCAAAGGAAGGTTTGTAAAGAAATGCAGTTGAAATGAAGGTAGATAGAAATGAAAAGACAAGTCAGTTACTAAACCTAAGGAGATGATGAAAGTAACAGATGACGAGCTTCGGTCAGATAGACGATGACTAAGGAACAAGAATAAAATATAGTTTACGAGAAGGGCAAGATAGTTTTAATACAGAAAAATAACGAATAACATAATGGGAGAATTTCATGAAAAAAAGTAGATCTTTCTAAGCAATATGATACTGAATAGATAAAAACAACGGTAATTTTAACACCTTCTGCAGTGGGGGAGGTATTTTCACAGATTATTTTCCTAATAGGTCTTTTCGTCTTCCAAATATTTTGAAGACGAAAAGGCAATTAGGAAAATAATCTGTGAAAATGCCTCCCCCACTGCAGAAGGTGATAAAATTAGCCTCATAATATACTATAAAAATTCTAAAACCAGCCAGCTGCGTCTTAAAAACAACCCAGCACCCCCAGAAACGTCTTTGAAGAGAGAGTGTCATCTACGAACTCACATACCCGGTGGAAGGATGCCACCACTCCTATGTTGGGATGGCCACTACCAGACTCTCCAAGCATCTCTCTTGCCACCTTCAAGAAGGAGCCATTTACATTCACTACAGGGAAAACATAACAGAAGACCAGAAAGAGCTGAGCTTGTAACGAATACAAATGATTGACCATGCACCGGACCGGAGACGTTTACGTTATATCGAGGCACTACACATATTAGGGAAAAACCCGACTATCAACACGGTAAAAGAAATAGAATTTCTTCCTATCATCATAAGAAGAAATACAAGAAACCAACCGAATCCATATACCGTCACGAGAGATTGAGAGAGAGAAAGAGAGAGAGAGAGAGAGAGAGAGGAAGAGGAGGGCGAGGAGATAGAGAGAGAGAGAAAGAGAGAGAGAGAGAGAGAGGAACAAGCAGAGAGAGAAAGAGAGAGGAACAAGAGAGAAAGAGAGACAATGAGAAGGGGAGAGAGAGAGAGAGAGAACGAGTGAGAGTTAGAGAGAGAGAGAAAGAGAGAGAGATAGATACAAGCAGAGAGAGAAAGAGAGAGAGAGTGAGAAGGAGAGAACGATTAGATAGAGGAACAAGCAAGAAGAGAGAACGAAGAGAGACAAAGAGAGAAAGACGAGAGGGAGACAAAGAGAGGAAGAAGCTGAGAGAGAAAAAGGGAGAGAGCGAGCAGATACCATGTCACCTGTACGGCTAATAGTACCTGCCACCCATGTGGTAGTTACCCCAACCAACACCCAACCGACGTCAACAACCCCGGACGGAACTAGAAGATCTCAACGCCTCAGGGACAGATTTCGTCACCATCCAACGACCAATTAAAATCCCTGCTTACCGACCTACCCACCGATTGTACACGCACTTTCCTGCTATAAATACATATAAAACAGTATCTTAATTCACTTTGCTGTATACTCTCATAGGTGACTGTCTGCACGCTGTCGACACGTTAGAGGAAATAAACCTAAGACAACTGAAGTCTTTTTATGTCCATAGGAAACCTGATACACCAGTTACATGCTGATGAGAAAAAGATAATGAGAAGAATTGAGAAAATTCTATATAAATTAGTTGCCGTTGAAACGGCTATAATATTCAATGCTACTGCCCTGAGAGAAGGCATCCTTCCCAATAATAATAATAATAATAATAATAATAATAATAATAATAATAATAATAATAATAATAATAATAATAATAATAATAATAATAATAATAATTTCTTCTACATTATTAGAGGAAATGGAAAAAAATAATTCTGTGCCAAAACTTGACATCAAGCACCCAAGAGAGAGAGAGAGAGAGAGAAAACTCAGAAACCATTGGAGGAAATACTGATTAAAGTGAATACCTATCTCATGAAAGAGCAGATCATTCGCTGTAAGGAATTCTCTTCAGTCAGTTATTATTATTATTATTATTATTATTATTATTGTTATTATTATTGTTGTTGTTGTTGTTGTTGTTGTTGTTGTTGTTGTTGTTGTTGTTGGTGATATCTTTGCTTTTATTTATTTTCGTGTTTCGCTGAAATTTAAAAAATAAACTATGCAATTGTTACCCGTAGGTTTTTGGCCTGAGGCTTTTTCCTCCTGAACAGGAACTGCAGGGTTGTCGGAACTGCCAGCTATGTATTGTGTGCTTTTAAAGTTGATGAATTACAGATAGTTTCTTATTCCAAGTAAACTCCAGTTAGGTCAGAAATCTGGATATGTCATAAATAAACCATAATAACATTTTATACTCAGAATACAGTACTCTTGTCCAAAATACGATTTGCTGAATTTCTTGTTGGTATGCCTGGATTGTCGGAACTGTCAATCTATATAGCTTTTAAAACGGATGAATTAAAGGTAGTTTTACGTTATTTCACGTACTCTATAGTAATTTTTAGAAACCCGAATATGAGCAAATCACTTTTGATTCTGTTATTTTATGCTCAGAACTGCAGTGTTCTTGTCCACAATACGGTGTTGACTTTTATTTTGGTGATATGCCTGGATCGATCTTCATATCGTATATGACGGGCTGTGGTATTTTTCGGTATGGGGGAGGACTTCAGGCAAGTTGATATTTATCGTCTTAACTTACGTGGAATTTTGGGTATTTTTCCTTTATACGAAATACTCATTTCCAATTGAAGTGGAATTCAGATATCCCATTAAACTAATCTTTATAGATTAAGAGAAAATATGGGAATAAGAATAATATCATTAGTTTCCTCACCCATCTATGACAATGCAGTTGTCCACATGCGTTGATTCTTAGGTGGCAAATAGATGGCGATAACGACTTGCTTATAGTAATAAATCCTCTAAGTTGTTCTGTGGAGAGAAGACTGCATGGTGACCACGTGGCCGCCCTAGGGTATACGTAGAATTGAAGACATAATTAAAGTTTGATTTTATTAATTTATTACTTTGATACTATTGCATAACGTAATACGTGGAAAATTCCCTATTATCGTTGGTTTAATTAGGAGGCTGAAACTGAACTCAAACTGAGGCGTAATTTAACCTTAGACACATGATAACTTCCTATATTCACATGACCAATACAGTTTAGTTTCATTCACTTGAAACGAAGTCAAGACTATTGAACAAATGCTATGTTTAGGCCCGAATTATTTTTTTTTTCTTTTATTATAAAATAAACTACAATATAATCAGATTTTAAACATATTTCTGATATATACATTTGTATTTAGTCAGATCATCAAACTTCCATTCTTAACCTAGCCACCTGGGGGGGCAACCAAGTCCTTATGGGTGCCGGTCCCAAGCCGGATAAATAGGGAGGGTTGGTGTCAGGAAGGGCATCCGGCTGTAAAAATCTGTGCCAAAACCAAAAATGGAATGAGCCGAAATATGGAAAGAGGTAATGCTAGGGCAGGGGTACTCCGTAAACGACGCACAGAGACATCGCCCTAACTCTGTGGTAAGGCGAGGGCTACTGCATCAGGAGCGGGCAGGGTGCAGCTAAAGAAGCGAGCTCACATTGGGTTCAGAGTATGTCAGCTAAATGTTGGGTCCATGACTGGGAGAGGTAGAGAATTGGCTGACTTGATGAGAGAAAAGAAAGTAGATGTTGTGTGTGTGCAAGAAACGCGGTGGAAAGGAAATAAAGCTAAAGAGTTGGGAGATGGATATAAGCTATATTATAGTGGAGCAAATAAACAAAGTAGAAATGAGTTGGCATAGTACTGTCTAGTGAACTAAAGAACTCGGTAATAGAAGTGCATAGAAAGAATGACCGTATCATCAGATTGAAGATATGTTATGGAGGAGAGATTCTGAATATTATAAGTGCATATGCACCACAAGTTGGTTGCACAGAAGAAGAGAAGGGAAATTTCTGGAGAGACATGGATGGAATAATGCAAGAACTGGAAGAGCATGAGAGGGTGATAGTTGGGGCAGATTTGAATGGCCATGTCGGAAGTGAAAATGAGGCGGTTGGGCGGGTGCATGGGGGCCATGGAACTTTGGGGAGAGAAACCCAGAAGGAGAGAGTGTAGTGGACTTTGCTGTGTCATTCGACATGCAATAGTAAACACATTCTTTGAGAAGAAAAGGGAACACCTAATAACATATAGGAGTGGGGGAAGATTCTCCCAGATAGACTATTTTCTTGTATAAAAGGATAAATCTGGTGGAGGTCAAGAACTGCAAAGTTATTCCAGGCGACCATGTAGCCCCCCAACACAGGCTGCTATGTATGGACCTGAAGTTGAAAAGGAAAGAAAAACAAAGCTAAAGGGATAAGGAAAATTAAATGGTACGAATTACAGAAGGAAGGGATAAGAAGAGAGAGTTTAAGAGGAGGGTTTTGGGGGGATTATATGATATAGGGATTGAAGATGTTCAAAGAATGGTGGGCACGAAATGCAGCAGTAATAAGAAGGCATGGAAAGGAGCTGCTAGGAGAGACATCTGGTATCATATGGGAAGAAAAGGAGAGTTGGTGGTGGGATGAAGACATTGAGAAAGTAGTAAAAGATAAGAAGGAGGCAAAGAAAAGATGGGAAGAGTCACAGTCAGTGGAAGACAGAAATAGGTACAGAGAGAAAAACAAGGTGGTGAAAAAGGTGGTAGCCCAAGCTAAAGCAAAGTCGTATGATGATGTGTATAATGAGCTGGGGACAAAGGAAGGATTAAAGAAGATGATCAAGCTATCAAAGGCTAGAAATAAGAGCACCAAAGATATAACACATATCAAACAAATAAAGGGTCAAGAGGGTGTAGTGCTTAGAAAGGAGAACACATTGTGAAGAGATGGAAAGAATATTTCGAACAGTTGTTAAATGAAGAAAATAATAGACTAATAAGAGAGGATGGGCAATGTGAACATTGGCATGGTAATGAGGTTTTCTAGGCAAGAGGTACTAAATGCACTGAAGAAGATGAAGAATGGGAAGGCAACCGGACCAGACATGATCCCGGTGGAGGCATGGAAAGCATTAGGAGATGAAGGAGTGGATATACTGTATGATCTTATGATAAAGATCCTTGAACAGGAAAAGATACCAAATGAGTGGCGTGGGAGTATATTGATCCCAATTTTTAAAGGGAAAGGCGATGTCCAAGAGTGTGGTAATTATAGGGGCATTAAATTGATGTCCCACACTTTGAAGATACTGGAAAGGATGATAGATGCTAGACTGAGAGAAGAAGTACAAATAGGTAAAGAGCAGATGGGATTTATGAAGGGAAGGGGAACAACAGATGGTATATTTTGTCTGAGGCAAATAATGGAGAAATTCGGGGAAAGACAAAGGGACCTACATATGGTATTCATTGACCTTGAAAAGGCTTATGACCGAGTCCCGAGAGAGGTATGGAGGAGCCTGAGGAGAAGATGGTGCCAGAGAAGTATGTGCGATTGATACAAGAGATGTACCGGAATGTATTTACCAGAGTGAGGAGCAGTGTTGGGGAGACAGAGAAGGTTTTGAGGTGAGAGTAGGATTACACCAGGGGTCGGCTCTGAGCCCATTTATCTTTAACATAGTGATGGATGTTATATAGAGGTAAGGGAGACGGTACCATGGAACATATTGTATGCGGATGATATTGTCTGTGTGCAAAGAGAGCAGGGAAGATCTGGAAGTGAAATTGGAAAGATGGAGACAAGTACTGGAGGACAGAGGAATGAGAATAAGTAGATCCAAGACAGAATATATGTGTACCACCACAGAGGGGGATGATAGAGAAAGTATTCAGCTTGGTGGAGAGCAAATAAGGAGAGTTGATAAGTTTAAGTATTGGGATCTTTTGTTAACGCTGGAGGAAGTATGGAAGAAGAAGTAAAACATCGGGTACAGGCAGGCTGGAACAACTGGAGAGCGGCCTCGGGAGTTCTTTGTGACAAAAGAGTGCCGCTTAGGTTAAAAGGAAAATTTCACAAGACGGTGGTAAGAACAGCAATGCTGTATGGTACGGAAACAGCAAGCATGAGAAAAGCAGAGCAGAAGAAGATGGATGTGGCAGAAATGAGAATGCTTAGGTGGATGTCTGGTTGACAAGAGAGATAGGATCAGAAATGACTACATAAGGGGTCAACTAAGGTGGTGGAAGTATCAAAGAAAGTGCAGGAGGGAGGCTGAGATGGGTATGGACACCTGTTGAGGAGAGATGAGGACCACGCTGGGAGACATACTATGGGGGTGGAGGTGCAAGGAAGAAGAAAAAGAGGGAGACCAAGAAAGAGATGGAAGGACTGTGTGAGAGGAGACTTACATGAGAAGGGAATTGATGAGGCAGAAGCACAAGATAGAAATAGATGGAAACGGCTCATCCGAAACGGCGACCCCATATAAAAATGGGAACAAGCTGGGAAGAAGAAGAAGATCAAACTTCCATTCTTATTAGATTCACAAAAAGTCATAAACTTAAACCATTCTTCGCAAATGAAGTCTCTTTTCTGATACCATATTTTTGTTATCTGCCTGCCAACTTATATAATAATATAACACAAACCTACAAATAAGTTAATTGAAATCACAATCGACATATTTCCTATTAAAACAGTTCAGCATTCTTTCACCTAACAACCGTTCAAGTAACCATCTAGTATATCTAAAACTTACTCTTTAAGAAGTTTATAATTTGTCTAAGATCATATTTCTTTTTCTTGCTCACCCATAAGACATACAAGTAATCCACAATTAAAACTAATGCAGCATTGTTACACTTTGTTGTTTTACAATTAAAATCTAACATTAAAATTCTTAAGAAACTATTTTTTCTTTTCTCAATACTACATACATTGATCAAAGAATGAATTTTTAAACCATAGAAAAATATCTTTAATATAAGTACATGAATAAAATATATGGATTGAATTTTTCCTCCTCGCCACATCTGTCACAAGAACCATCCGTCCTTATCTTTAGCATCCTTAATCTTTGGTTAGTTGCTAGAGTCTCATGCAAGTATCTATACATAAATTCTCTCTCTCGTAATCCTATATGTCTATGTTTACATTCTTCCAAATGCTTTTCCAGTTGAACAACGGGTAGTTACTCTCTATTATTGCCTCACAATTTGGACGGATACAATCATAAACTACTTTACTCGTCAACACAGGAAATTTTTACAACGAAACACCTTTCTAATTGCCTCTATCGCTACAGAGTAGTATGGACTAGAAATATACGATACCTCTTTTTTATCAATCGTATTCATCATATGACTTAGTCTTATACTACAATAATAACAGCAAGGCTGAATCATTTGTTAGCTCTTTTAAAACAGTGCAACATAAAATAGATAAAGCCTTGTGATAAACATAAGTAATTCTGGTCCCCTTCTTCTTGGGTAAAAAAAGTGTTGTTCTAATAGGCTGGTACTTTCCATGCAAAGAAATCTAAAAAAATACAAGAATTATGGCTAATGCCACTCGTTTAGACAATGGAAATGTGTGAGCCAAATACCATACTTTTGAGAGTATTAAGGAATTGATAATATACCCTTTTGATATAGGGTTAATATTCTCTGTTCTGACATGGATGATATTCTGCTGATCTTCTTTATTCTGTTTTCCCAATTTTGTCTGCAAGTTTCTTCATAATTTCCACTATATTCAATCCCTAAAATATTAGTTTTCTTTACATTTTTTACCCTGTCAGTAGACCAAGACAGTTTATTTTCCCAGTTTCCAATTCCTAAAATCTTTGTTTTATCGATGTTTAGTTGTGCTCCTGTAGCCTTTTCAAACCTTTCTATCTCTTTATAAACAACTAGCAGAGATTTCTCAGCGGTGATGAAAATTGTTGAATCATCTGCAAACCCTGAAGCTTGATACATTTTTTTATTTGGTAGTGGAGGAGGAATAATCTGTTTATTACCTTTAATAGCTAAGTATAAGGGTTCTTGAAATATTACAAACAAAAGCATGGACAAGGGACATCCCTGTCTAACAGACCTATTTATTTCAAACGAAGAGCTAATTACTCCATTGATGCATAAATAGCTATGACTGTTTTTATATAACACCTTTAACCATTTGATAAAGGAGTCTGAAAATCCAAAGCATTTCATAATTCTCCATAAGAACTTCGTATCCACCCTGTCAAAGCCTTTGACCAATCAAGGTTTAAAAGAGCCAAGTTTGAATTAATTTCGTTTTGAATAATACACTACATCCCTTATCATATTATTACAGTCGATAATTGACCTTCCATTTACACCACAATACTGCTCAGGTGAAATAACCTTATTCATTACCAATTTCATACGATTAGCTAAAATTTTTGCACATATTTTATAATCTACGTTAAGAAGAGATATGGGCCTCCAGTTCTCTGCTAGTTCTACATCCCCACCCTTGGTATAAGCTTAAGAATGCCTTCATGTTGAACTACTCAAATCCTCCTTCAGAGCGTACCTAATTACTTGTATGAAGTGAGGTTTCAACAGTGTCCAAAACTTTTTGTAAAATTCAATAGGAAGGCCGTCCTTTCCTGGTGACTTTCCAATCCTTAAGCCCTTAATGGCTGCCCATATTTCTTCTTCTTCAATTTCCTTTGATAACATATTTACATCATCATTATCCAATTTATTCTTGCACATTCTAAGTAATTCCTCTTGTTGAATTTTATCAACATTAACGTTATCGTATAAGACTCTTTGTAATAACTTTTAAAATATGAAACAATACTGTCAGTATTAATGAGAACTCCTTTATCCGTTTTAACTCTAAAAATACCCGAGTTCCTATCCTTCTCTCTTCCTAACAAGTATGCTGATACCTTTTCACCTTGTACCCTGTCTTTTAGTTTTGCTCGTAGTTTAATGCCCTCACAAAACTCATTCTGTATGTCATTCACTCTGTCTTTAATCACCCTTATTTCTTCAAAGTCAATTCCACCAGCATTAGCTTTTGCATACAATTGTTTCAGTCTTCCCTGCAACATATTTAGAAGTCCATATTTTTCTTGCGACATAATTTTCGACATTCTTATAAAAAACTTTTTACATTCCATTTTCGCAAAATCCCACCATGATAACAAATTATCAAAAATACCTTTCTAGCCACAATATGACTCCAAACTACACTGAAATTTTCTCTGTTTCTTTAAAACCCAAAACTTTGGTGTTAAGCCTCCAAAAACCTCTACCAAATTTTACATTTTGTACATCAAATTTAACTAAAACCATGCTGTGATCTGAGCAGCTGATAGGTATTGTTTCCCATGACTTTATATGGTTAAATAGCCTTTTAACATATACTCTGTCTATTCTTGACCCGTAGTTATTTTTAACAAAAGTATATTCAGGTAACTTGTGACAACCTATGGTTATGTCTTTCAATCCTACTTGCTTTATCAAGTTCCTTAGAGCTTTTGACTGTAAATTAACATTTTCTGAACTACTGTCTCGAAGAGAGGTCACACAGTTAAAATCTCCACCTAATATTAAGTTTTCACTGTTATTCCTTAAATAAAATAACAATTTATTTCGAAAGAATTCTTCTCGTTCTGGTATTTTGTTTGTTCCTGAAGGAGCATACAAGTTCAGCAGAGGAATGATTATACCATTAAACTCAATCTTAATACTAATTACTTGCCCCTCTCCATCCATTTCCTGATTCAAGACCTTAATGCTAGGACACTTTCTAATATATATCGCAGTTCCCCTTTCAAATTAGTACAACAGTTAATTAAATACATCATAATCATTAGATTGGTAAATCAAGTCGTTGACATTTTTAATATTATGCTCCTGTAGCATCAATACATCAATTCTGTGAAATCTCATGAGAGAGTCAACGCACATCTGCTTGTTAACTACATTAAGTCCATTTACGTTTAAGGTGGCTACCGTCAGCGCCATGATTATAAAGAGGTTAACCACCCGCTTATCCATTGTGTTTTTACTATTCACCTTTCGACGTTTTCTTTCACGATCATCCTTCAAATTTCCCTCATCATTTCTATACAACTTGTCACTGCTGTCTTTACTTTTTGATATAACCATTTTCCCATTATTTTCCACATGTATTTTCCACTTTCAGTATTCCTATCTTCACTTTGTTCGTTGTAAATAAAATTCCTCGATCCGGTTCTCAACGTCATCAGCTTCGTTCATCATTTCCCTTTCCAGGCTCTCGTCGGTCAACATGTCTTCTGCTATATCGTTATATTCAGTTGTCATATCTTCGTCGAAATTATTCCCTGATCACTTCCTCATGGTTTTTCCCTACTGATTCTGCTTCCATACTTGACAGTTTCTATATCATTTCGCTCACGATGAATCTCCACTATTGTTTCTATTATCGTTTTATCAGACTTCTCGGTTTCTTTTTCCTTTACAATGTTGTTTTTGTATCCCATATTCAGATACAGTTACATCTTCATTATCGGACTCATTTATATGCATGTCTTCATTATCAGATTCATTTATATGCGTAGAATTAGCTGTCATTGCAATGCTTACGCGTTTTAACTCATCATCATTATCTATGCCACCCGAGACATTGTCTTTATCAAGTAAATGTTTTGAGTTAGCATCTATGTTATCTTCAGCATTTTGAATTTCTTTATCTTGGTTCAATTTTAAATGTTTTTCATGATCACCAGTGCAATCTTGAATTTGATCCTTTATGCTAAGTCCTGGATTCTCCTTTCGCTTTTCTGTTCCATTTTCCTATTTCCGGGAAGTACGTTTCCTTATCCGTTAATTCCTCCCTTAATGTCTTCTCTGTAACACAGTTTTCCACTAGATGATCTTCACTTCCACATTTATAGCAGGTTCTGCTCTGTCCGCTGTACATGAAGGACACCGAATGTCCTGCTATCCTAATAGACGATGGAATGTTATTCTTGATTTCCATTTTTGCTGTTCTTATCCCATTCAATAAACCGTTTCCTTTTCCTAGCGTGTGTTGGTTATTCCTTATCCATATTACCTTTCCATATCCTTCAAGTACGGATTCTATCATCTGGTTGTCCATGTCAAAAGGTGCGTATCTGATTGATACAAAGGAGTAGCTTGCTCCCATGTTCACTATTTTCACAGTAATCCCATTGCCGATCTGGAGTTCCTTCTCATCGAAATGTATTCACTGATTATCTTTTCATATATAACGCGCGAGCTGAATTTCATGATAAACCTATTCCTAGGCATCAACTGGAATCCTATCAAGTCGCAAGTTTCAATTCCAAGAATCTCAAAAATTACCCTACAAACTGTTTCATTGTCAGGTTTGCTTGAAAAAATCAAACCAATGGAGTCCTTTCTCCTGATTGGAGGATAGAATCGTGACGTCATCGTTGGGCGGTCTCACGGCTTACGTCACTCATAGCCTCGGGGCATGCAGCCTTTCCGGCGATGAGTGACGGACGACCACTGATTCACTTTTTATCCTCAAAAGGCAACTAAGTCTAAACACAACTATAAACTCTTTACAGTTATTGGTTCCTTGTACCTTTATGATCCCTGTAGCAACTCTACATCACTAGGAAACCATCAAAAGACAGGCAAAGGCTTGAAAAAACACGGAATACAATCACAGCCGTGTTTACACTTCATTGCTTCTTCTTCTTCCCCCTCGATAACGACTTGCTTATAGTAATAAATCCTCTAAGTTGTTCTGTGGCGAAAGGACTGCATGGTGACCACGTGGCCGCCCTAGGGTATACGTAGAATTGAAGACATAATTAAAGTTTGATTTTATTAATTTATTACTTTGATACTATTGCATAACGTAATACGTGGAAATTCCCTTTTTTTTTTTTATATTATCGTTGGTTTAATTGAGGAGGCTGAAAAACTGAACTCAAACTGAGGCGTAATTTAACCTTTAGACACATGATAACTTCCTATATTCACATGACCAATACAGTTTAGTTTCATTCACTTGAAACGAAGTCAAGACTATTGAACAAATGCTATGTTTAGGCCCGAATTATTAAATTACAAAAAGTCATGGACAGGTCATGCAATCATTTGATTCCAGAACTACTTTCGCAAAAGGCTGTTTTAAAGGGCAATAAATATCTTCGCTTATTGCAGATGGAGGTGCAGTGAGCAATACACAAATGATGGAGACGAACCAGATAAACGTGTTGGCAAGAAAAGTGACGCTACCACTTGACAACGAGGTAAATAATATATACGAAACAACGCACAAATATGGGACGAGTGTAATACTATAAGATTTGTCCGTATTTTGCCGCGGTGGCAAATGTTTTTTATTTCAAGAAATTTGCTACTCAATTAGACTGAAGAGTAATTGCCTTCGAAGATAGATAAATAAATTATGAACAGAGAGAGAGAGAGAGAGAGAGAGACTAATGATTCTTTCGCCAAACAAACCAACTTCTCCTTCAGACTGGATCGCTAGTATACCTACGATATTGCAATATATCGCAATTTTCTTAGCAGAAGGCAATGTTGCAATCACACTAAGCTACGTCAAAAAACAAAGCTATAGTCTTCGAATTTGTTCGCAAGCCTAGTTGATCTTGCTTTCGAACTGGATAAAAAGAAGCTTAATGGCTTATTGCATTGGAAGTTGCAGAGTATTGCTGATTTTTACCCTTACTCTCCCATAGTCAAAGCATTTATGCCTTAATCCTCTAAATATTGTCGAATTAATGAACAGTAATTCTCAGTAATTATGGAGAGTAAAAAGAACGTTTGCCGTCAATAATACGAAGAAATTCTTTCAGAATGAAATTGATGTTCCGTTTGGGTTATTTTTTGGTTGAAAATGTTTGAATTATAGTGTAACTAGCTTCAAATAAAACTTATTTTTCAACATATGTTTCTGTCATCATATACAAACTTCAACCGCTGTCACAATTCAATAGTCCTTTCTTCCTTATGCATTGCCTAATACTTTTAAGATTTTCTGATAACATAAAATTTTGATGAATTAGTCATCAATTTCAACTGATGAGTTTAGGAAGAACCTGTATTTAATCTGTTTATGATAAATTTAAGGATTGCATATCATAAACATCAATAATATGGTTTGTTAATCTTGAAGGATATTGACTATGTAAATAAAGATAAGTCATTCCTTCTACTTATAATTTTATTTTCATAGGAATCCCCCCACCCCCCCCCCACCCCTCAACCTCTGCGCCAAACCCACCCTCAGAAAAATAATGTATATATTATGTATTTATTTTCTGCATGTATTTGTTCAGAGTAAAAGATGTCGAGACCTTTACGTCTAAGAACAGCAACAGAAGGGTTGTCGGAACTGCCAATCAAATCAACTTTTGAAGTTTATGAATTAAAAATATTTATTATCCAAAGTAGTCTACACTAATTCAGAAATATATATTTTAGGCAAATACCCTTTTATTACGTTATTTTATGCGGAGGACTGCAGTATTCTTGTCTAAAATACGGTGTTAAATCTGATTATGTTGGTATGCCTGGATCTTCATATCGTCTATAACGTGCCACGTCATTTTTCGTTATAATAATTTATGTTTCTTTTTCCTTTTTTGTGAATTATTTATTTCCAATTGATGTTGTATTTTGTTATCTCAAAGCAATTAACATCTCGAATAATGATGGAAAGTTTGCAATAAAAAAAATATAGCTAGCTTTCACGCCCATCCTTGAAGATGCAGTTGGTATATTTGCTCTGATTTTCTTAGGTGACCAATAGATGGCGTTAACGACTTGCTTATAGTTATAAATCTTGTCAATTGTCCGGTGGAGAAAGGAATGCATTGTGGCCACGTGGGTTCTGGGAGTTCAAAACTAGCTTTTCAAGCTTTGAACTGAATAAAAGGTAGTCTACTGGGACTCTAATGATGAATATGCATTCGAAATCACAATAGAACAATATATAAACGTCAAAATAGCAAGGTCAAATGGTACTCTATTAATGGGATATTTGAAAATGAATATTAGCGAGCATTAAAAAAAGACACGTGTTTCAATCTTACCAATCAGTCACTATGTTGCAGACGGGCTCATTTAGATTCTAAGGACAGAATCTGCAATCGACAGCAATATATACAGCCAGGGTTCTGCCATGTACCGAGAGTCGAAAAATTAATATTATATACATATACATATACATACATACATACATACATACATACATACATACATACATACATAACTCATAAAGTTAATAAAAATTTTGAATAATTCCATACTACAAAATGCTGCTAGAGTCACTATAACAGAAAATCCTCACCAGCCCTCAAACACTGACGTAACCAACCTACCAGGTTTTGGGCAAAGAAAAAATCATGTCAACGTGCCACTTTGAATATTATTTAACAAGTTAGGAATCGTAAATTATTAAAATTTGTCTCTTATGCTTTAAAGTGTCTTGAGAATCGTTTTATATTTCTCCATGATAACACGAAATTCGTACTTTTTTGTTGGTATTGTTTACATTCCTTGGATCCGGTGCTGTCAGAATTGCCAACTTTGCAGGTTTTAGACCAAGAAAGATCACGTAAATGTACCACTCTATTTATAATTCAACAAGACAAAAATAATTCATAATGATGGCTTGTTTCTTATACTTTTATGTGCTAACAGAACCGTTTATTACTTCCCATTGACAACACATGAATGCCTACTTTTTTGTCGGCAGTCCTGGACTTACGTGGCGTTAATATGGGCGAAGGAATTTTTGGTGTGGGTGACATTGGTCTTCACTTGAGATAATAAACTCCTAATTAACATTATATTAAACCAAAATATTGACTTGTAATTTAACATTAATCTAACAAAAAGTTACTTTAGTTATTCCACTGGATTTGAGTCTCTAGTATACGAGAAAATAAGAATTATAGCAAAAATATGTTGAATTCCTTCTCTGGAAAAAGGACTGGGAATGGCCACGTGGTCGCCCTAATAATGCGATAATCTAATAATTAAATTGAATAAAAAAAAAAATTTTCCGTCTTTTGATACAGTTTTATGAACTAGAGATAATAGATGGTACGTGAAATGTATATGTCCATTCAACAATAAATTATCGAATACGTGATTGACATGATGTACCTGAATTTAATTATAAAATTTATCAGACATTTTATGATATGCAACAATAATAATTCTGTTGATAACTGGTTACTCCCATAATTAGCGTGATTATATAATCTAGTATGCATTGCAATAGCTCGGTCTTCTCCAATAATCATGAAAACGTCTATTTGAAAACCTATTTAAACACTGCTGCATGCATGTGCTTCCTACAAGCTTTTGCAAATGTTATGAAAATTATGCTGTTACTGATTCTCAAGGAAGTGTAAAGACAAGAGAACTATTCTTATTTATTTTCGTCTCTGGCAAATATAGATACAGTATGTCGATTTAAGTATACAGTGTCAAAATGAGAAAAGTATGTCAATCAAAGTATAGCAACAATCTCAAAGTGAGTAAAGTATGTCTTTTTAAGTATACAAACTGAAAATGAGAAAAGTATGTTTTTTTTAGAATACAATTTGAAAATGAGAAAATAGGTCTTTTTAATTATACAATCTGAAAATAAGAAAAGTATATATGTCATTTTTAAGTATACAATCTCAAAATGAGATAAGTACCTATGTGTTTTTAAGAATATGTCAGTGCATAATGTATGTACGTATGTATATATCTTAAATCTATCTATATATATATAATTAATATATAATAATTATCTAATATATATATATATATATATATTATATAGAGAGAGAGAGAGAGAGAGAGAGAGAGAGAGATATATATATATATAAATAAATAAAGGCTTTTTGCCACGAAGGAAAAAAATGAAAAAGCGAGATAGCCAAGTACTTTCGGTCCTGTTCGGACACTTTACTGAGGCAAACTGATTTTACAGGGAACAACATAGTCAAAAGAAGGCTTAATATACAAAGTGACACTACAAGATTAGCAATAAGGGCGATTTTCACTCTACAGAAAGGAGGAGCCGCCTGACTATGTTGTTCCTATAAAATCAGTTTGCCTCAGTAAAGGGTACGAACAGGACCAAAAGTACTTGGCTATCTCGCTTTTTAATTTTTTCCTTCGTGGCAAAAACCTTTATTTATACATAGCATCACGTTTTATATACTTCGTGATCAAGTTATTCATATATAATATATATATATATATATATATATATATATATATAATATATATATATATATATATATATATATATATATATATATATATACATATGGGGATACAATCCACAATGAAGTAAAATCCTCTTGTAGTTTAAAATATATATTCTTGTACAGGATTAAAGCTTTCGACCATCAACTGTGGTCTTGTTCACTAAAGTGTCACTTTAGTGAACAAGACCACAGTTGATGGTCGAAAGCTTTAATCCTGTACAAGAATATATATTTTAAACTACAAGAGGGTTTTACTTCATTGTGGATTGTATCCCCATTTACTTAGAGGTACGACATAGTACCTGGCTTCTGCATATACATATATATATATATATATATATATATATATATATATATATATATATATATATACAACTATATATATATATATATATATATATATATATAATATATATATATATATATATATATATATATATATATATATATATATATATATATATATATATGTGTGTGTGTGTGTATATATATATATATATATATATATATATATATATATATATATATATATATATATATATATATATATATATATATATATATATATATATATATATATATATATATATATATATATATATATATATATATCTATGTTGTATATATGTATATTTATATCTATATATATATATATATATATATATATATATATATATATATAATATATGAATAACTTGATCACGAAGTATATAAAACGTGATGCTATATATAAATAAAGGTTTTTTGCCAAAAAAAAAAAATGAAAAAAAAGCGAGATAGCCAAGTACTTTCGGTCCTGTTCGGACCCTTTACTGAGGCAAACTGATTTTATAGAGAACAACATAGTCAGGCGGCTCCTCCTTTCTGTAGAGTGAAAATCGCCCTTATTGCTAATCTTGTAGTGTCACTTTGTATATTAACCCTTCTTTTGACTATGTTGTTCTCTGTAAAATCAGTTTGCCTCACTAAACGGTCCGAACAGGACCGAAAGTACTTGGCTATTTCGCTTTTTCATTTTTTCCTTCGTGGCAAAAAACCTTGATTTATATAATATATATATTATATATATATATATATATATATATATATATATATATATATATATATATATATATATATTTATTTATATATACATACGCACATACATTATGCACTGACATATTCTTAAAAACACATAGGTACTTATCTCATTTTGAGATTGTATACTTAAAAATGACATATACTATTCTTATTTTCAGATTGTATAATTAAAAAGACCTATTTTCTCATTTTCAAATTGTATTCTTTAAAAAAATCATACTTTTCTCATTTTCAGTTTGTATACTTGAAAAGACATACTTTACTCACTTTGAGATTGTTGCTATACTTTGATTGACATACTTTTCTCATTTTGACACTGTATACTTAAATCGACATACTTTCCTCATTTTGAGATTGTATACTTAAAAAGACATACTTTCCACATTTTCGGATTGTTTACTTAAAAATACATACTTTTCTCAATTGGAGATCGTATACTTAAAAAGACAATCTTTACTCATTTTGAGATTATAGCCTATACTTAAAAATGACATATACTTTTCTCATTCGGATTGCACACTTAAAATGATATACTTTTTTCATATTGGAATTGTATACTTAAAGAGACATCCCTTCTTCATTTTGAGATTGTATACTTAAAAAGACACTTTTCTTATTTTGAGATTGTATACTTGAAGAGACATTTGTACGTTTCTCATTTTCAGGTTGTGGTATACTTAAAATGACATACTTTTCTCGCTTTGAGATTGTATACTTAAAAAGACATACCTTTCTCATTTTGAGATTGTATACTTATAAAGACACTTTTCACATTTTCAGATTGTATACTTAAAAGACATACTTTTCTCATTTTGAGATCGTAGCCCTATACTTTAAAAGACAAGCTTTTCTCATTTTGACAGTGTAGTCTATACTTAAAAATGGCATATACTTTCTCATTCGGAATGCATACTTAAAATAACATACTTTTCTCATTTTGGGATTGTATACTTAAAGAGACACCTTTCTCATTTTGAGATTGTATACTTAAAAAGACACTTTTTCATTTCGAGATTGTATACTTAAAGATAAATAGGTACTTTTATCATGTTCACATTGTAGTATACTTAAAATTACATACTTTTGTCACTTCGAGATTGTATACTTAAAATACATACTTTTCTCATTTGAGATTGTATGCTTAAAAATATCTTTTTCTAAGTCACACCTAAGTTTAAAAGATGTTTGAATCAGCAGCCTGCAAAACTTTGGGAGTAAATAAAGTTTTTAAGATTATTGTTACTTTTTTGTTTTCGTTTCTCGTATGTGAATGATTCACCTTTACTATAGACATTTAAATTGTTTAGAATTTCGGTTGGGGGCCACTTTTAAAAGACTGTAAAATAATAACAGCACATTTATTACAAGTCATTTCACACGAATAGGCAAACATTTTAGCTTAGTTCCCTCTAAAGTTACGTTTTCTTAAAATTGTTTATTATACGTTTTCTTTTATAAATTATAGCACAAGTTGATGTAAATCTTGCAAGCTCTATCTTTTGCAATAAAACTCTATTAAAAACTCTTTTTGATTCTTAAAAATAAAACTCGAGCGTATTGACCATATAGGTAGGGTGTGTAATCATTGTGCCTCACGGCCAAGAGCCTGTTTTGCTGTAAAGAGTCAATTAAGTGTTCGAATTTAATCCGTTTGTATTTTTGCCATCCGAGGTTTGGCTCAGTTGATTTTCAGTCAGAATGTCGAGGAATACTCAAGGGTTTTTTGGAAAGATTTTTCTAATTGGCCGTGTGTACATTGTTGGGGCCTTGTGGTCCATTGATTTCAGTTCGTGTATTTGTTAAATTTTAATAGTTTAATCTTGTAATAAAACAAAATAATAAAATAAAAAAAAACTGATCTTGCTTGACTTTCGCTTAGATGTTTGTTGATTTAGACCTTAAGGCTAGGCTATAATAGTCCTACACCATCTTTGGACAGAACCATCCCAGTCTGAGGGAAAATGGCCAACTATGCTATTCCTTTGAATATACCCCGTAGGGGGTTAGTGCTTTCAGCGCACCTCACGCGATGCACTCTGTAGGCAATGCTTAAGGTTCTTGGCAGCGTCCGTTTGGCCCCTAGCTGCAACCTCCTCCATTCCTTTTTCTGTACCTCCGTTCATATTCTCTTTCTTCCATCTGACTCTCTACCCTCTAACAATTCTTTCATAGTGCGACTGATTGGAGGCTTTCCCCCTGTCTCGCCCTTCAAACTTTCTTAATGTCCATTTCCTTTTAAGTGCTGAATGACATCGTAAGTCCCTGGACTTGGCCTTTGGCCTAAATGCTATAATCTAGAAAGGAAATATAGGCCTAACCCATTATAAGGTCTTTTACTCTAGTACACTACTCGTTTGGTATGAATGAGTTAAGTTTATTAGAAAAGGAAACTATGCAATATGATTAATGACTGTCAGATTGTTTATTCATGACTTAATCGTCAATTATTTCCTTTATATTTCTTATTCGTTTATTGTATCTTATAAGCATATTTTTCCCCCTAAATAGGGATGTATTTAGGGAAATGAAGGACAATGATCACTGCTACTTTCGTTCTTCAACTGATAAAGAGGCATGACTATTTTAAAGAAAAAAAAAAAAATTTAAAAAAAAAAAAAATGTATTTATCGTTTTTATTCATTTTACGAAAATTAATAAATGTTAAATTTATCGTACATACATACATACACTAGCTTCAAGAAATATATGCACGAATATTTTTATGCATAAATTGAATTCATTTTATATACATACACAAACTTCAAGAACTATATGCATGACTATTTTCATGCATAAATTGAATTTATTACATATACATACATACATTCATTCATACATGATTACATTCGCCCACTTCAAGAATGTATGCATGAATATTTTCATACATAAATTAAATTTCTTGATCATAAATTCATACATGAATTCATACATACACTCCAAGAAATGTGCACAATACTTTCGTGCATAAATTGGATTCATTGCACATACATACATGCATACATGAATACATACATACATACACACTTCAAGGACTCAAAGTATGAATATTTTCTTACGTAAATTGGATTAATTATACATACATACATACATGCATACATACATACATACAAGCGCCTCATTGGCGTGGTTGGTATGGTGTTTGCGTCCCACCTCGGTGGTCGCGGGTTCGATTCTCGGCCATTCCATTGAGGAGTGAGAGATGTGTATTTCTGGTGATAGAAGTTCACTCTCGACGTGGTTCGGAAGTCACGTAAAGCCGTTGGTCCCGTTGCTGAATAACTACTGGTGCCATGCAACGTAAAAGCACCATACAAACAAACATACATACATACATACATACGTAAATGCATACATACATACAAAAACTCTAAGAACTATATGCATGAATATTTAATTGAGGCTGGGTTTAGGTCCTGACCAGTCTCGACTTTATTATCAAGCCACTGCTTGGAATAAGTCGAAACTAGTCTGGACCTAAACCCAGCCTTTATTTTTTTTAACCTCTGTTGATGTGTGATAGACGAATCAAGTGTTAATGGGATTATGATTAAATATATTTGTGCATGTATATATAAATATACAAATGTGGATATATTACATTTTCATACACATTTGTGTGGTTGTGTACATCTGTGTCTTTGACATATAATTCACACACACACACGTGCACAATATATATATATATTTGTATAATATATTATAATAATATATATATATATATATATATAGTATATATAGATATATAGAGTATATAATATATATATATATAAATAAATAAATAAGTGCTATTGAGAAATCTATATATAATAATATAGTAGATAGAGATTCTAATATATATATAGATATATAGTATCAGATTACACTATTTATGTATATATATATATATATATATATATATATTATATAGATATATATATATATATATAGATATTATATATTTATATATATATATATATATATAATATTATATATATATATATATATATATATATATATATATATATATATATATATATATAAAATGTTTTAAGGAGATTTCACTGGTTAGTCAGATGGATATTATGATTTGTAATTTGGGGAATACTACAATACTACTGCCGAGTGCCATAGACGCGAGGCATAAAGCTAGGGGGTCGGGCATGAGCGCTCTCCCAGTGGGGCAGGGACAGAGCCACGGGAAGCCGAAGCTCTCCATTACCAAAATTAGTAATTTTGATAACGGAAATGTGTTCTATTGCTTTCAAATCCCACTAAATGATTAAGTTACACATATATATATACATATATTAAATGATTTATATGTTTATATACGTATATGTTACAGTCCAATGTATTTTGCCGCGTTTTGTACTAGCCCTTGGAGGTTAGTTACAGTCGGCACCCAAAAAACAATGGTAACTTCTAATAAGCAACCCCTATACTATAGGAAACTGTAATTTCCAAAGAAATGCCTGACGCAGAGTTATTACTTAGATCTACCTTAATTTTTTAGTGGGATTTGAAGGCAATAGAACACATTTCCGTCATCAAAATTACTTATGGTAATGGAAATGTGTTCTATTGCCTTCAAGCCTACCAAAAGTTTTGGCTTCCCGTGGCTGTGACCCTGCCCCACTGGGAGACCACTCATGCTAGACCCCCTAGCTTTATGCCTCGCGCTTATGGCACTCGGCAGTAGTATTGTAGTATTCCCCAAATTACAAATCATAATATCCATCAGGCTACCCAGTGAAATCTCCTTAAAACATGCACTGCTAACGTAGTTTGTCGTTATACTTAATTCTTGTCTGTTGGTTTATATATAAGCATATTGTATTCACCTGTTATTCTCTGATGTATCATCAGCTAATTGTGAATTAAAATGATGCAATGCAGGTCTAATTGGCATCTGGGGTGGAAGCCCTCTTACTATAATCTTTGTGACGCCAACGTTAGCGTTTTCAACTCTCTGTTAATGGTGATTGAGAGAATTTTCGAAGTGAAGACAATGTGAGGTCCAGCTTTCTTCTTGGGATCTATTTGATGCTAGGGATGAGTGTCTATTTAACCTTAGAATTATTTTAGTGATGAAAAGTTGGTTTGAACTGAATCATTCGTTTCTGCAAGGTAAGTCCTACCAATCTGGTGTCCTAAGTTCGATTCTCCACTCGGCCAACGTGGAATCAGAGGAATTTATTTCTGGTGATAGAAATTCATTTCTCGATATAATGTGGTTCGGATCCTACAATAAGCAGTAGCTAGGTCCCGTTGCTACGAAAACCAATTGGTTCCTAGCCCCGTAAAAAATATCGAATCCTTCGGAGAGCTGTTAATCAGCTCAGTGGTCTGGTAAAACTAAGATCTACTTAATTTTTCCACAAGATAAGTTAGTCAGAAAGGAAAATTAAAATATTTAAAATCTGCTCCATGTAAATTAGGTAAGAGAGATTTCATCTTAGGCTTCTTCCACCTTGACAGAAATGGAGGTTACCTCGTCGAGGCCCTTGGAACATGTAACTACTTAGAGGTCGAACACCAATAGTGCTGAGAGAGAGAGAAAATGATTGATTGATTTCTGGTTCTTATACCTATTATAATATCTATGTTACTGACAAAGTAATACAATAATCCATCATAAGCAATCCTCTATTCACAGATCTATCATGGAAGTTCTGGAATGTTAATGAGACACAAGCTCATAAAAAATGCTGCAAGTTGTAATAATTTACAACCACCCTTTGCACTTGGGCAATAGGTAACCGTTGTGTCATTGGGCATGAAAGCTTAGAGTCAGTACAGTACGAAATCTCGAGCGACACTTATTTACTCGTTTCGGGTTACCCTAATTACAAAAGCTTTCTGAGGCCTCCTTTAAATACAGAGCCGAAATACTTCAAGCGTAGTATCCTGAATACCTAACATAGTAGTCCACTAAAATATTAAAATCTTTCAAAATCTGAAGAAGCAGCGTACATTTTCAACTGTCACTGGTTAGACCGATATGTCATTCACTTACGACTATTTTTCAACAATTCAGCGTTGATGATTGCAGCAGCTCCTGTACATATTTGCATCTATAATAGCATGTTCCTTTTTTTTGGTTATTAAGCTGGCTTTATGCCAACACGGGATTTAGCTCATAGAGCAACCCGTGAAAATAATGGCAGATAATTTTTTAGCAGAATATGAGTCACTTCAGTCCTGATTAGAAGTGAAATCCACAAAACTTCAAGTGTCGTTTGAATGGTTGGCTATTCAAAGGTGCCTCACGGCGCCGGTATAATAAGACCGTTGAGAGAGAGAGAGAGAGATGAGAGGAGAGAGACGAGAGAGAGAGAGAGAGAGAGAGAGAGAGAGAGAGTTTTTGCATTTTAGTCATGCCTTTATAAGAAAAAGCTACATTTAGGAAATGTCCAGTTTTTACGACGAAAATACGCCATTAATTTGTTTTAAGTTTAGACCATAGAAGTTGAAGATTCAAACTTGTTATTCAAAATTCATATTTTCAATGCCAATTTCATTCAAGGTTATTAGCATCCAAAATAATCTTAAAGAAAATGGATTAAATCAGCACAGTGTGACTGCAGGCTGTGATAAGATGAAAGGCAAGAGAACTAAAAACATTGTTCTCACAAAAGAAAACTCTTGCTACTAAAACGACAAGGGAACACTACTCGAGAGAGAGAGAGAGAGAGAGAGAGAGAGAGAGAGAGAGAGAGAGAGAGAGAGAGAGAGAGAGAGAGAGAGTGAACTTTGAGGTTTCAATAAGAAACCATGGGAGCTGAATCCTGTTACACGATAAGTCGCTTCCCTTATGGGGATAGTGCCGTCAGTGCACCTCATGCGGAGCACTGTAGGCATTACTGTAGGCTCTGTGCAGCGTGCTTTCGGCCCATAGCTGCAACCCCTTTTGTTCCTTTTACTGTACGTAATCTTTTTCATATTCTCTTTCTTCCATCTTACTTTCCACCCTCTCGTAAATAATAGTGCACCTGCGAGATTTCCCCCCTGTTACGCCTTTCAAATTTTGGCCAAAATTTTACATTCAATTCAGTTCAACGACAGATACGTCGCCATTCAGAATCTGTCGAGTGACGTCATTATGCCAAGACCCAGTAAAACGCTTTTGTTAAACTTGTCTTTTTCTTTAACAACGCTTTTCGCGTAAGTTTATGTCAACGACAAAACATATGTAGAAAAAAGGATACGATGAAACAAATATAAAAAAAAAAATTCCCCTTCTTTTTATTGCAATAGAAATTTCGAAGGCTACAGATATTCTCGATGTTTATCACTAATAAAGACTTCATAGACACTATGTATCTTCCAGGTAAAGATGATCTCCCTAATATTAAGTAGTGAATTTAAAATATACCAGACAGATATATATTATATTATAGTTGTCGATTTGATTTAGCTGCTATGACGATGTTCATTATGATTAATTCAATTTTACTGGGGCTATCCATTGCATAATCATCATTTTGTGAATCCTGTTAGCGCATGTTTTCTAACACACTACACCTAGAGACCTCTGTGCTAACAGTACTTCACTTTTCATATCTTGTATGAGTACAAAAGAGAATTGACACAAATGTAGAATTACTAAAAGGATCATTCCCTCTCAGATACCTAAAACGAATTTTGCGCAACGTCCCAGATATTCATGTGACGCCGAAAGCTGTGAAACGCTCACTTAAGCCTATGAGCTTACCTCACTGATGTACTAGGGACTAAAAAGGATTCAGGTGGATTACTTTTAAACCATATTTGCTTTACACATAGAACAAAAGCCCCAACAACGTTGTTATAACGTTCCAGTGCCATTGAGAGACAGAGAATACTCCTACTATAGTCATACTATGTCAAATGAGCTCTCTGGGCCCCGCGGGGCTGTTTGGTTGGGGTCCACCCCACGTGGTTTTAATCTCCGCTTATTGCCAAATCTGTAACAACAACAGAGAAAGACAGAGAGATATATAAAGCCATTTCTTCCATTACAGATATCAGCGCCTCAGTGGCGTGGTTGGTATGGTGTTGGCGTGCCACCTCGGTAGTCGCGAGTTCGATTCTCGAGCATTCCATTGAGGAGAGAGAGATGTGTATTTCTGGGGACATAAGTTCACTCTCGACGTGGTTCGGAAGTCACGTAAAGCCGTTGGTCCAGTTGCTGAATAACCACTGGTTCCATGCAACGTAAAAACAGAGTAAAAAAGAAAGAAAAAAAAAACAATTACAGATAATCAAATATCTTTTTCGTTTAAGCAGAATTCTAAGTCAATTACATAGGTTCACGATTGATCGAGTTTTATTCTTATGCAATAACAAGAAACGGAACCAAATTTGCTATCAACAGAGCATCTCATTTTGGTACTGTTGCCAATATTTCGAACAGCTCCACGTGCGTTTAAATCCACTGATATGGAGCTTTAAGATTGTCTCCAGGGGAACTTTCGGTGGTCACGGTACGTTTCGGGGCATTTTCCCCTTTCTGCAACTATGTTGATTTCTTAATATCATAGGTAAAGAATAAATTGGTAGGCAAGGAAATGTGTGATAAAGCATAACATAGAGCAAAGTTGGACGAGTGAGAAAATAAACAATCATATACAAACTGATCTCTCTCTCTCTCTCTCTCTCTCTCTCTCTCTCTCTCTCTCTCTCTCTCTTTGTTGGAAGAACAAAATCATCATATCCCACATCATCATCATCTTACAAAGTAATCAAGATGTCTCTCATGTCCTCATTAATATTAATTATCATCATATTGAGAACTTGTTTTTGTAATAACTCGGTTATACAGAGAACGGTAAATCTTTAAAAAAAAATAATAATAATAAAAATATGTTTTCGTTCATAGGTTGTGGAAAGGAAATGGTCTGAAGAAAACAAATCATAAGCGGGGCGGAATAGGAAGATTAAAATACCGAGTGCAAAACAACCCTTACAATCTTATAACTATAACCTCAGAGTTTGTCTCAGATATATCCAAACGTCTGTCACACACGGGTAAAGTTGCTGTTTCGGAAAAATGGCAACAGGGCAGATCTTTAAACGCCATGCCGAGAGGTCTGTTTGGGGTGATAAAACTATAGTAATGGGCCAGTCAGTCCTTCGAATGTCCAAAAATAAGACTTTGCTGGTGGGACTTTGATATAATTTCAATGAATCTCCATTTCTGTCCGTATTGCAAATCCGATTAGTTATATTTTTTTATTATTATTATTTCGAATATAAGTACATTAATTACTACATGAATTCAAATATTATTCGCATAATTACTTGTGAAATGTTTTTCAAGTTCATATGCATTTGATAATACCCATTTTGTGTACTTTATTTTATATTTTAATATTGAAATTATTTGACTTGGTAACACCTCTTCTCTGCTATACCACAAACAATTTACATACTCAATAATAAGTATACTTGATGTATTTTTCTTCTTCTTTTCTTTATAATTGAAATTCAACAATACTTTTATTGGATACTGAACTTTTATGTCACATACCTCTTCAATCAGATTCTGGAACCACTTCCAAATTTTTTAACATATTTACGAAAATAAACAACATGCAGATGATTTTCATTTTCCATATATTAAATTATGTACTGCATGGATATGTATTTAATATGCAAATACTGTCGTCACTGACCTCCATTGATGACAACATACGATACATTTCAAACAAGCTTGTTCCTAATACAGCAGGGGTACGTTCTAAAGGAAAGACGAATTAGTAGATGACCTACGATGCAAGACCGACTTGACTTCCCGCAGGGCTTCTGCCTAAAGTCCTGTCTCACCTAAGGCCTTATAGAGCTTACGACCTCTAAAGACCAATTAGCGACCTCTGGTCCCCGGCAGTCGTTAAAAGGTCACTGGCAATCGCCGGTGGTCTTCGTCGGTAGTCGCTGGTAATCTTTTCAGGTCGTGCGACCAATTCCAGTCGTAGAGAGGTTTTCGAGCTTGCACCAAATCCTCCTTGCGATCAAACTGGTCACTAGTGGTCTTCAAAGGGTCTTAGGTAATCGTGCGATCGTCGTACGAAGGTATCTAATCATCTATAACTAGTCATTGTTGATCTTTTCTAATTTGGTCAGAGATAGTCTTTAAGAAGTCTTGCAATCATCGCACGACTGCTAGCGACTTGTCGCACGATCACCAGCGACCAGTTCAAGATTACCTGTGACCGGGAACAGACCACGTGACCGGGTCAGGTGGCTTTTTGGCTCCGCCTTTTTAGACCCAATCTTTTTGGGACCCTTTTTTTCGCTCAGTTATTACGGCGTTCATGCTTTTTGACTCAACACGGTTTGGCGACAAAATTAAATGTGATGGAATTGAATTCCAACTAGGATACCATGCTAAACCTTTATTCTGGCCTGAAACATTTCTGTAAAAGTTGAAGAGAATCCTAATTAAAATTAGTGTTTTAATGTATTTCGTAATTGTGGGCTTAACCACGCTAATACTCTAATGGTTCCCTTTCATCAAAAATGCACAATTTTCAAAATGCGCTCATCAGCTCTCACATACTCAAGAAATTTTTGAAAGCATGGCTAGCAACCAATTGTTCATATGTATCTCGGCTCTTTTTTCTCTCAGTCCATGAATAGATTTGCACACAATGGTGTAGGGAACTCCAATTCAACATATATTTTTTATGCGCTGCTTTTGCGTGATTGTTAGTTCGTCCTCTCCAGCGATTGTTCGATTGTATTGGTTCCACATCTCTGAAAGAAAAAGAGCGGGCCTCCTACCATTGCCTCTTCGTTGGCCGTCCTAAGTAATTATCTTAACAAAATTTTAGTGGTATGTCAATTACTTTTAAATTTTTTAAGAGAATCGGTAAAGTAAAATTCAACTATTAGTATGTTGCACTACATAAATAGGTAAGTTGTACTGACAAGCCTGTTCCTTTTTTAAAATGTTTTTAAAGCTGGAGAGAAACAGATATGCAAAAGGTAGTTTTGGTGATAAGCATTAACTAGGTATACTACTGGTTTTATAGTTTTGAGGATAATTGTTTGGCTGATAACAGGGGCGTTCCTAGACATTTTGGGGCCCGGGGGGCACAGTCCCATTTGGGGCCCCTCTTATGGGGTGGGAGGCGAACAAAGCAATTGTAAGATAATTTTAAAGGCACTTGTAAATGTAAATTTCAGACTTAGCTATATATTATTTATTTATAATTCTCTCCCTCTTCCACACATGACACTGACACCTCTTGCCCAAATCCCGTTACCCAGGGCTGGTCCAAGCACCTTTCAATGGGGCCACCGGCCCCTTGGGTTAAGCAGAAGGACAGATTCATTGAATCATTTGAATGTGTATTATCTGGGCATATGGGATCATTATGGGGGCTCCTCAGAGGATAATTAGGACCCCTATAAGCAGTAATCAATTGCCTTAGATCATCGGCCCTGCCATTACCCCAATCAACGTTACCCACCCTTCTCCGATCTGTATGAGAAGGTCTATAATGGCTCTACAATTGGGAGGGGCAACCCCTGGAGAGCCCTATTTCTTTTACAGAGAAAACTTGTTACAAGTTTTGCTCAAGAAATTAGGAAATTGGGGCCCTTTATTTTAGCTTGTCCTGTCTAGCAGCAATGGTTAAATTTGCGTTTTAGGGCCTCCCTTACTTTGGGGCCGGAGGGCGGTTTCAAACAGACTCACCCCCCCCTCCCCCAACCTTCTCAGGAACGCCAATAGCTGATAAGCATTAACTAGGTACTACTGGCTGTGAAGTTTTAAGAATAATAGTGAGACTTATAAGCATTAACTAGGTACTATTGACGGCGCCAAATTTTTGGATGTCAAAAACATGAGCACAAAAACAATTGAGAGCAAAAACGGTGGCACTATAAAATGGACACCAAAATGGCGGAGCCAAACGGTACCATTCCGATGTGACCACACGGCTGTATAACTTTGTTTACCAAAGGCCAGTCTTCATATACTGGTTTGTTCGGTTTGAAAGGTAAAGGAAAGGCCGCACAGAAACAAGGTCAAGAAGATTCCGACCCTGAAACAGACAACGAAGGTCAACAGCAATTGAAATGCAAGAAAGTAAACTATCTCGGACAAAGACAGAGAAGATGACCTAGACCTGCCACCTAATTAATCTCCTTCGTGTATGTTTTGTTTGTTTGTTTGTTATGGTGCTTTTACGGTGCATGGAACCAGTGGTTATTCAGAACGGGACCAGCGGCTTTACGTGACTTCCGAACCACGTCGAGAGTGAACTTCTATCACCAGAAATTCACATCTCTCATTCCTCAATGGAATGGCCGAGAATCGAACCCGCGACCACCGAAGTGGGACGCTAATACCATACCATACCACCACGCCGCTGAGGCGCTCCTTCGTGTATCTGCCATAGCCATTCTTGGATGCAGACACTTTGACTGCTTCCATCAAAATGAAACTATTTCACAACAAGTCCTTATTTATTCCCCAGTACCACCGGTCTTTTTCAGATCACCAGTGATCGCAAAAGCGTCGTACGAGACTCGTACGATGATACTTATATGTCTTCAATAGTCGCTTATAATCTTTAGAAGTCGTAAGTGATCGTGCGATGGTCGCACGACAGGTCGCGGTATTCGTAAAAAAAAAAAAAAAAAAAAAAAAAATCGTGGGCGAACCTCACACAAGCGTGCAACCATCGTAAGTTTACAAATGGTTTGTCGTACGAGGATCGCAGAAGTATACCAATATGTGCCTGCCAAGCATTTTCTTGAATTAAGTCTCTGACAATCGCAGGTGATCGCTGTATTTTGAGCTCTCTCTCTCTCTCTCTCTCTCTCTCTCTCTCTCTCTCTCTCTCTCTCATTAGAAATATATCAAATCAGTATTTCCAAAAATGCTACTTTCGATCAGTTCTACGGAAACTTAGAGAGAGAGAGAAAGATTACAGTAGCGTACTGCGATATCACTATTAGAATAAATCTGGTCACTACAGAACACTGCGCTGCGCACCTTTAAAACGTGTGATTGTCCTCGTCTAGACCCATACAAGATCAAATTATTCATGTGCCCCATAACAGCCTATTAACGAAAACCCAACCATCACCAATAAAAAGGTGAAACCTTAATTGTTATAATTTTAATTACTATGATAAGCTGCATGTGGACAAAACATTACATGAATTTATAAAGCGAAATGCCATTAGTCTCCACTAAGCGGAGAGAGAGAGGCCAAAATTCCACGGGGAGAGATCCTATTAGGGAAAAATAAAATGCAAATTCTAAAAAACTATATATATATATATATATATATATATATATATATATATATATATATATATGTGTGTGTGTGTGTGTGTGTGTGTGTGTGTGTGTGTGTGTGTGTGTGTGTGTGTGTGTGTGTGTGTAAACGCAGATCTAGAGATTTCCATAAAATAGTCGGCTAGTAACTTTGACAGGACTTGGCACCTAGTGAAGAATATGTACATTCTTGGTTGCCAAGACACTAATCCCTTTTCACCTGAAAAATATCCTGTAAACTTAACTCTAAGGCCAGGAGTACACGAGCAACTCTGTGGCGTCGAAGTGTGTGTCTGGGATGTGGCTTCCCATAGGTTTCCATTGTTTATAAGATGTGGCGGGGATAAGCTAAAGTTCTCCAGAGTTGCTTGCCACAAATGCTCGAGTGCTCGACACAGCTTGTAAATAATGGAAAACCACATCCCCGCCACAGAGTGGCTCTTCTACTCCTGACCTAATTACTAGAGCTGACGCTGTGGCATGTACTACCCTGAGGTACTACCCAAACACACGGGTGACTCTGGCTTAAACAAGTTTCAGCGTGGCGCCACATTATGGCAGCCACAAAGTGGCTCGTGAGCTCCAAGCCTAATTATAATCGGAACTAAACCTGAATAACTGCATTTGGGTATATGTTATTAATGAGATCCCCTCTCTCGTGTAAACTCATTCTCCGATCTTGGTATGGGTATTGTTCCGACTTATGTAATTCTTCTTCTTTCGACCTTATTACTCCCACTGTATAGCAGGGTCGGCCGCACGAGTCAACTTTTTCCATCTATTTCGATTCCTTGCAGTTTCCCCAAGCCCCACCTCACCCATACCCCTTTTCACCACACCCATTCATCTGATCCACTGACGGCCCACACTCCTCATCATCATCATCACTGGCATGTTCTTAGGTCTCTTGACTGGTTCGACCTCCTCTTTTCTTATTACATGGCCATAGCCTCTCAGTCCCGAGTTATGCAGTTACTGGGTACCAATGATGGCTGTTGTTCATGTGTAAAAGTCAGCCTCTTATGTTTCACTCCCTTGGTAGTAAACTATGCTCCTCGGTAGAAGAAATTGTCGCAGACACTATGCCATACATCATCAACAAGATCTTGGTCCTTTTTTTCCTTAACAGTTGGCCAGTATCATGAGCCAAGAAGAGAGTCAAGTCCCAAAGTCACCGGATAAATGGTAAATTATGTTAAAAGGAAGTAGCAGAAGAAAGTCCACTATGATAGGCTGTTGTTATCACAGCGCAGGCTCCTGAAGCCTTTGTGATGTGGAGAAGCAAATCATGAATGTAAGTGAGTAATTAATGAAGATGGTAGTGATGACGGTGGCCCATTGGCGCCCTCACATAGGGGCAAGAGGAGGCACTTGCTTCCCCTGAAATCCTGAGAAAATTTATATATATATATATATATATAATATATATATATATATATATATATATATATATATATATATATATATACATGTATTACATTATTATATATTTACTAACTTCATCATTTTGTTTTCCTCCATTTTAACAATATATTCTTTCAGTTTTAGTATATTAAAGGTATCATTATGTATTGCCATAATATTTGTACATAGTATATACTGCGCCGTTCTTTCCTGGACTATTTGAATTCAGCTGAAGAGTGTATTAAACAATTAAAAGAAAGTCAATGTATCTTTCTAAGTTTTTATTTATCGTATCTTGCTTCACTGAAATTATTTGCATCAGAGTTCCACTTCATATTATATATATATATATATATATATATATATATATATATATATATATATATATATATATATATATATATATATATATATATAATATATATATATATATATAATTTGCCCCCTCTTGGAAAATATGCTGCGGGCGCCAATGGGGTGGCCACAAGGAAAGGATTTTTAACATGAGCGGCTGCAATCCCTCTAAACAATAAGGAAAAAAATAAATACAGAAAATTAAATTATCCACAGTTGTCATACCTTATTTCATTGACTGGATACAATTGGGGAAGACAATATCGATTGTTGAGCGGAAGGTATTAAGGGATGAAAGTATTAAATTCTGGGTAGAAGAAAATTGGTGGTCGCTCTCACTAGACAAGAGCTATTAATGTACTAAAGGCTCATTGCCCCAGTGTAGAGCATTGGAATGCAATTTTTGTATGACGTTCTCGTATCTCCCTTCGGTAAGACGACAGGGAAAAGAGCGAGAGAGAGAAAAAAAGTAAATGAGTATGGGGGAGGTTTCAGGCATTATTTTACGAAGGCTATAAAGATATAAGGGCATGCTAGGGGATAGTGAAAAAGAATAACGAAAAGTAGAAATAAGACTTGAAAGCAGTACTTATAGTTCCAATACTGACAGATACAAGGTATTAATGTTCGTTTCTATTGTGACCTCCGTGTGATTGTTCTTACTTTCGTGGTGGATGACACAGCGGAAACCATTATCATCCTGAAATGTTTCCCAGATTGAACTTCGATGGTTTCGTCCCTTTATATCGTTGTTTGCATAATTTTGTCGTTAACTTAGTTGGGTTCCTGAACACATTAGCAGATTGTGGTCTTCAGCGGCCATTTCACAGCAATTGCATGGTCTTGGATTGCCTGTTACCCTTTTCCAGTTTTTCCACAGATATTCCAATCTTAATCTATCCGTAAAATAATAACTGCTAGTTTCGCATGAAACTTTACCGGGATTTGGCTGTTCTTGAACTTCAAAGAACGCCTGCCTGCACTGCTTTAGTCTACCGTTAACAATAAGCTTGTTTCACGTATTGTTGATGTTAATGTTACATTATCTCCAAACTTGCTAAGCACATGGGGACTATCTTTAAAATTATTGCTGTTTTTTAACACTTCTGGAAATAACGTAAAATGATTTGTCACATAGTACTATAAAAGTAAGATGAAATAGACATTCCAGTAACACTATTAATTATGTATTGTTACAACTAACAAAGAAAAATATCTTTGATTTAATCCAAGGTCCTATATTCTTTGCCTCATTCTGCACGCGAGGTTTATTGGTAAATTTGTTAAAAAATCTAGATAATTTCGGTAACTGTAAGTTAATGTGATGTACGTTGCTTCTTGGTTATCTGAGATGGCGAATGAAAGCTATTCCTGACCTGAGGGGTTAAAGGAACCGATGACTCAATGACAATTTTTTACCGTGGTGACGAATAGCTTATCACTTGCGATTTCCCTCCGGTGTATGTCATTTCCAAGGTAGGGTGAACTGTATTAAACGCATATATCTGATACTTTATTAAGTAACTTCTACCACCATCTGTTATTCAAACATAACCGAGGAAGCGTGTCTTTTTGCCAGCAATGTCATACTTGTGGTTTCTTGATTAACATTCTAGTCGACTTTTGTCATATTGTAAAATGCATATCTTATCGAGCAAGTGCATTCCATAAAGTACCCAGTTTTGTTCAGGAGATTTCTTTTTGTCAACATAGTTACAAAACTCAGAGAAAAATGAACATAGAGAAAGCTTTAGTTGACAAAACGAACATAATTTGTTATTAAAAAAATTAAATATTAACAGAGTTGACGAGACTATGACATGCTTCGATAATATTTTTGTGGCGGGGGTAGGGCGGCAGGTGAGGGTGGCTGGGGAAGCCTCACGATACGAATTACGCTTTGTTCGTTAGCAAATTATTACTAATCAGTAAACACTTAGAGCACCTTTTCTCTCTCTCTGCTTCCTCTCTCTCTCTCTCTTCTTTCTCTCTTCTCTCTCTCGCTCTCTCTCAGTAGTTGCTGTTTGTCTTCTTATTCATTATGAAAAAAGAAAAAATCCTCATATATAGAGGTAGTTGACATTACTATTCCCAGTGCGATGTAGAATATTTTCAGGAGATTTTTCCTCATCGAAAGTGATGTCCTTTCAACAGCACCAAGTCCAAGGAAAGCGCTCAAATGAGTTCCATGCAGTGCACGTTAAATTATTACAATCGGTGAAAAGCAGCAGATACCTTGAAAAGCATCATCTAGAATTGTGGGTTTTCTCCGTAGTTCAAGACTGGCATCAAATGAAAACGACAAATCTTTTAAATCCATTGAACTATCTGTTTGCTCATTCTTGAAACTTGATGTCATACTATCAGCTTTTACCATTACGGCGAGTTTAGGACGAAATGAGACTTTCAGCAAGTAAAAGCAAATATGAAATTTATAGTACGAGTTATTTTTCACTGTGAGCTAAGTTGGAATTGCTCTCTCTCTCTCTCCTCTCTCTCTCTCTCTCTCTCTCTCTCTCTCTCTCTCTCTCCTCTCCTAGTTGCTGGTCATTATCTCTTGTGCGGCTTTCTTTGATTAACCTCCATCTCCTGTGTAGCCTGCCTTTCTGACCTAGACCGTTCTCTGCCTGTGGCTTCTTCCAGGTGCTTGTTGTCTACACAGCATGCTGTTCGCAAAACCGCTTCTAGTGTTGCCTGCCATTAAAATACTTGAGCATATTATGAAGACATTTCTGCAATCAATCTGACAGATTTATTTGCTATTTTGTAAAGGAAGTTCATGCTGGGTTCTTTTTTTCCCAGCAGTGCTTGGCAACCACCAACGACAGTGTCGAACCTAAAGCGTTGTTGGCTTGACGTTGGTCGCTGCTTTCTTTACAAGATTGCCGATTCCACCAAAAGTTTCCCTCTTCAGTTTAGATGCGCTGCCATATATATTTCAAATCTTACCTCTTCCCTCTCTAACGATTTGCACTGAATTGCATCAGAGGTTTTGTGTAGGATATTAATTATAAGTGTAATGTGGTTAGTAGCAGCGCAACTTGTTTGCAACAAATTACCTGAACTACGAAACATTATAGACGGAAGTGGCTAAATATAAAGTATACATTATTATACGTATCCAGTTTAGCACGAAGAACACGTGTTTGAAAATATCCTTAAGTCCACGGTAGAAGGTGAGTGAAAGCTGGGACTTTGAACAAGTAATTTCGAGGTTTATTTCTGCATTCTGAAATGACTTTGAGAATGCAGAAATAAACTCATTTCTACCATGGGTAAATTATATATATATATATATATATATATATATATATATATATATATAATATATATCATATATACTATACATATATATATATATATATATATATTATATCTATATATATATATATTTGTCACAAAGTGCCAATTATCTGTAACTACACTTACCATTCATTAATTGTTATCTCACAACAGCCAGACACCTGAAACCTCATCACGGTACTAAACGGCTGAATACTCTAAAAGCAACAGTGATCCCTTATTAAACATCTTACCAGTATTGCAGAAATCAGACTAAGTTCTCATCAAAACAGGTGTGAGGTAATCTTGTAAGTAATCAAATTAATCAAAGGGCATCACTCCAGCAACACTTTAAAAGTCTAAGTATTTCCCTGATTTCAAAAGTCTATGTACTTCCGTGGTTCTAAGTCACCTCAAGTTAATTGAAGGAAAACAGATCAATTACCATTCTATGTTTCTACCTAACATCAATATAATCATAATTAAATGCATGTATACTGGTGAGAAATGAAAATACTTATAAAAATTTTTTTTAAATACAAAAATTTATTATCCAACTCAAAATTTATAAGTGAAATTCACAATATCAGGGAAAATTACTGTTACTTGAAAACAAAGAAAAGTTTAATTAATTCTTGAATTAATTAAGTAAAATTAAATCAAAATTAATTTATCACAAATTCAAGAAAATTAATTCAATCAAAATTCAAAAGTGTTAGGCAATACTTAAAATTTGGAAATCAATTCACAAGTGCTAAACAACAATAAAACTTGAAAAGAATTCTAAGTGCAAATTAATTAACAAGTGTTAAATTCAATTAAATGTGCAACGATTAAGTAATGAAAATAACTAAGTTAATTAAATTGTGAATGCAAATGAAAACACAGAAAAATGTGGAAAATACCAAAATTGCAAAAGTATTACTCACACTAGATTACAAAATAAAAATAAAACACACGGCTTTCAAAAACAGAAAATGTAAAAATGCACAAAACTTAAAAATTAACTTCAAAATGAAAACAAAACACAAAACACAAAAATTTGTAATGTATAAAAATGTAATCTTTTCAATCAAACCATTGTAACCATTAGTTATTGGTTCTCGAAACCATCGTAACCAATAGTTATTAGTTTCTTACCAAACCACTGACTATTAGTTATTAGTTGCAACTAAATAAAAATATAACACATTTTACCTTCTTGGTATACCAATTTTTCTTTACTTTTTTGCAGCTTGTTTCACACTTTCACAAAACCAGGCGCCATTACCCCAACCCCTTAAACGCCGAAGCGGTAAATAAAAAAATGACTCCCGTGTGCCGGAGGGGATTTGAGAGTGAGCGCGGAAGCGGAAAAAATATTTTTTTTCAAAAAAATCACAGCGCGCTTAGTTTTCAAGATTAAGAGTTCATTTTTGGCTCCTTTTTTGCCATTGCTTGAACGTTTTAGTATGTATCCCATCAGAGAAATGAAAAAAACTTAATCAATTATCATTATAAATAAATAATGCGCTATATGATGAGCAGCAAAAACGAATTTCATATATAATTGTCATTCAAATCGCGCTGTGCGCAAAACGGTTAGAGGTAAAAAGTTACTTTTTTTTCGTTGTAATGTGCACTAAATTTCAATCATTTTGATATATAACACATTGTAAAACGATAAAAGCAACACAGAGAAAATATTATCACAAAATGATGCATGAATTCATAGCGCGCAGACGTAAAAAATAATTTTTTTAAAAATTCACCATAATCGAAATATTGTTATAGAGACTTGCAATTTGTTTCAAATGAATGAAAATGATTGAATATTACGATATTGTAAGAGTTTTAGCTTACAAATGCAGTTTTTGAACCATTTCGAACGAGTAAAAGTTGACCGAATGTCGAATATTTGTTTAAAATTTTTTTTTATATGCAAATATAAAAAAATGAGAAATGCTACAACCTTCCAATAATTTTTGTTATATTGTGCATGTTTTGCGCCACATTTTCATATATAAAACTCTAAAAAAAGCGTAATATGAAAGGCTGGTTCAATATTAGGAGAATGTGACCTACGCTTTTCGGAGATTTTCGGCCGAGAATCGGCGCGCGGAGGGAATAAAAATATTTTTTTCAAATATCACCATAAATCGAGATATTGTTCTAGAGACTTGCAATATGTTTTAAAGTTAAGATAAATGATTGAATATTACTAGACTGTAAGATTTTTATGTTACAAATGCGTTTTTTGACCATTTCGGTTTGAGTCAAAGTTGACCGATCGTAGTTTTTTCCTATTTATCGTACTTTATATGCAAATATTTCAAAAATTAGAAATGCTACAACCTTCCAATATTTTTTGTTATATTGTGCATGTTTTTGCAAACCATTTTTCATATATAAACCTCTAAAAAAAGCGTAATATGAAAAGGCACAAATATTAGGAAATGTGACCTAACGCGTTTCGGAGATTTTCGGCCGAGAAATCGGCGCGCGGGAGGGAATACATATATTTTCAAATATTCACCATAAATCGAGATATTGTTCTAGAGACTTGCAATATATTTTAAAGTGAAGATAAATGATTGAATATTACTAGACTGTAAGATTTTTATGTTACAAATGCGTTTTTTGACCATTTCGGTTGAGTCAAAAGTGACCGATCTTAGTAGTTTTTTTTCCTATTTATCGTACTTTATATGCAAATATTTCAAAAATGAGAAATGCTACAACCTTTCAATATTTTTTGTTATATTGTGCATGTTTTGCGCACATTTCCATCATATAAACCTTTAAAAAAAAGCTGTAATATGAAAAGGCTCAAATATTAGGAGAAGTGGGACCTACGCGTTCGGAGATTTTCTGGCCGAGAATCGTCGCGCGGAGGGGAAATTTTTTTTTTTCAAAAAATTCACCATAAATCGAGATATGGTTCTAGAGACTTGCAATTTGTTTTAAAATGAAGACAAAGGACTTTATATTACTAGATTGTAAGAGTTTTATGTTATAAATGCGTTTTTTGACCTTTTTGGTTGATTCAAAGTTGACCGATCGTAGTTTTTTTCGTACTTATCGTACTTATATGCAAATATTTCAAGAATGAGAAATGCTACAACCTTCCAATATTTTTTGTTATATTGTGCATGTTTTTTGCGCACATTTCCATATATAAAACTATAAAATAAGCGTATATGAAAAGGCACAAATATTAAGAGAATGTGACCTACGCGTTTTCGGAGATTTTCGGCCGAGAATCGGCGCGTGGAGGGGAAAAAAATATTCTTTTCAAAAACAATCACCATAAATCGAGATATTATTCTAGAGACTTGCAATATGTTTTAAAGTGAAGATAAATGATTGAATATTACTAGATTGTAAGATTTTTATGTTACAAATGCGTTTTTTTGACCATTTCGATTGAGTCAAAGTTGACCGATCGTAGTTTTTTTCGTACTTATCGTACTTTATATGCAAATATTTCAAAAATAGAAAAGAAATGCTACAACCTTCCAATATTTTATGTTATATTGTGCATGTTTTTGCGCACATTTCCATATATAAAACTTTAAAATAAGCGTAATATGAAAAGGCACAAATATTAGGAGAATGTGACCTACGCATTTCGGAGATTCGCTGCCGAATCGGCGCGCGGATGGGATAAAATATTTTTTTCAAAATATATTATGTATAGTATATATATATATAATATATATTATTATATATATATATATATATATATATATATATTAAATTTTTTTTTTTATACGTAAAATATATATATTACATTCTTCGATTCTGGTACCAATACATAAATAAAAGGAATGCAGGTGACACTTCTCTTTTCGCATACAAGAAATGTCTTATTATTATTTTATCATGCACACATTCAGATATATAAAAAATTGTAATAAATATAAAAAACAAAATAAATATAAAATAAATGCAGAATACTCACTCGTAATCCTGACTCTTCGTTCTATTCTTGTTTTCTCTCCTCCCCATTGAAGATCTTGCATTTTTTTCCACTCGACATGACGAGGTACAGGTGGAGGAGGGAGACGTGCGCCCTTACTGCTGATGGACCCGGCGGCCCCGTGCGCCCTCCGCTGTCGTTTAGGGGCGCGCTCCAATACATGACCTTAGTGTGGTACTTTCGGTCACACCCCCTCCCCTATCCTGCAAAGAGCCAACTTTGCAGATACGACAGAAGAATCCGTAGTGGTCTCTCCTTCTGCCATTCATATGGCGCACGACCTGGTCACCGTTTGTTTCTGCCTTCGCCCGCTTTGTAAGGCCTCCAGTATGTGTTCCCCTGGCTGCAGCCGACACGCAGGGTCCACTACCCGACGAGAAGGGCGGTGATGGCGGGGCCGGCAGCAAGAGGGGCGTCGTCAGCAGGGGCGTCGTCAGGCAGGGGCGTCGTCAGCAGGGCGGGCGGCAGCAGGGGCGGCGGCAGGTCGAGCAAAGTTGGCCCTCCTATCTGCCCTTTCCTCTAGGGGCAGATCTGCAGCTCGGGGGCAGGGGGTCAGTTATGGAAGGCCACTCATCGGGATCGAAGTTGATGAGGGCATTCCCGGCTACCTCTATGGAACTGTATGTGGGTCAACCTCGGAAGATTGTCACCGCGGTACCCACAGTACAGTATGTAGGCATTTTGGGGGGCCAACTGAAGGATGTATTTGAGGAGCTTCTGTGTCCACCTTCTAGTTCTCCTGGCGAAGGGATAGTACTGGATGAGCTGATCAAGAGATCAACTCCTCCCATGTGCCTGTTGTAGTGCCCAATGACGGTAGGGCGCTCGGTACGAAACTCCTCAAACACAACTCGGCCCTGTCGACGTGTCTTCTTCCGCTGTACGATCTCTTCTTGGATGGGTTCATGACTCGTCGTAATCATGGGGACGAGTCGGACACCCCTTCCAACAGATGACGAAGACAGCGCCCTTCCGCCGCCACTCTGTCTCTCCTCTTGCCAGGTGTTGCGGATGACTAGCGAACCTCTTGAGGACATTCGGGGCCCCACGCACCAACCGAAGGGTACCACTGACATGAACACCTGCTTCATACAGTTCCTGGGCCAGGGATACCGAGTTATAATAATTATCCATAAACAGGTGATATCCCTGGTTACAGAAACGTCCCACAAGGTGAATACAGTGTCACGCAGCGTGGAGAAGAACCCCGGTATACACTGAAAAGTCCACAACGTATCCAGTGTTGGCCTCGGTAATGAGAAAGAATTTCACACCATATTCTTTGGCTCTTGGGGTTATACTTTTATACTAAGACGTCCTTTGTAAGGCTCATCCCCTCATCCAAAGACAGGTTCTTTCCAGGAATCACCGGAGATTACTACACCGCTCACGATATAATCCAACACTGTAACGCACTAAAATGAGGCGATCACTGTTATTCCGGGGTATGGCCCTTCGGTTGAAGGCGTTGAAGTACCTGTCCATCGCCAGGAAATTATCACGGGACATAACGCCAGGCCAATTCGGCTGACATAAAAAATAATTTCTCCTCCAATATTGCCTTAACGTCGACAGCAGGTGTAAAACAAAACCAAAATAAATGTGGAGCCCCAAAAAATGTGCCATGTCAATGAGGTTCAACCCCGCCATAATACGACAAGGTCGTCTTCAGCTCATACCGGCAGTACCGAGCGGTAAGTACCCCGGTCTCGTGTACCAGGTATTCCAGCAATTCCCGCGTCAGGAAAAGCTGGATGAACCCCAAAACAGTCAGGGGTACTGGTTAACGGTCATCCCAGGGGTTGCCGTGAAGGGGTGCATGTTAGGAGGGGTGGGGTGGGTCCTCCGTCCACCCCTCGTCACTCTCCGACGACCGACCTTCACCTTGGCTGGCGCGACGAGCCGACCTTCTACGTGCCTGTGCGCGCGCACGGGTGCGGGCACGATATTGCACCTAACCACCCACCCCCGTTGGCCCATCACCCTCACTTAGGCCCTCACTTTCTGTATCGTCCTCTGCGATAAAACTTGACCCCGTATCCCCGACCCTCCCCCTCCTCAGATTCCCAATCGTAAAGCACTGAACCCACTGAATTCGAGCTCACTTTCGGGATGTGAGCCTCGAACGGACATTGGTGGCAGATATTCATCCTCACTTTCATCGGGACTGATGTCCTCATCACTCGATGACCATCCGCCATCAAAATGAGGACTTGCGACATGTTCCCGATCAAGCGCCGATAGATATTCATCTATGTCCCTTGGTTGGAGGCCTCCCAAATGCTTACGAATGCCCCTAAGGGATGCCCACATGCTTCCTAGGGGTAACCAAAGGCATACGCTGTGTTCCTAAAACACTTTCAGCCACATGTGGCCGCACAGAACAGCCTTGAGGCGCGGGGTCATGCTGGGGTGCTTGGCCCCTCGCCAGCATCCAGGTCTAAAACTCGCCTTACACGATCCCTTCCGACTGGTAAAACGCGCCTTTCACGGTTCATACGTCGTTGAGACATATCTATGAATGTCCTGTAGCAATACAAATGCTCCAAAGTCTCGCACAAGTCCAGAAAAAAACACACTTTTCACGAAAGATCGCTCTCGGATGGTGCGCTACTGATGCTGGCTGGAGCGAGAAGAAGGGATATCGCGCATGCGCACCTGGGTCACGCTCAAAACAAAACAAGGCCTTGATCCGTGAACTCCCAGCATCCCCCAAGGTGCATGATTCAAAATTTTTAGGCTGGTAGGCCTATAAGTATTCCGCGAATTTTAAAAAAAAAAACTTTTGTATGTCGACGTAAAAATCGTACAGTCGGCCACCCGACAGACAATTTATCTCGACGTAAAATACGTCCAGTCAGCGTTTAAGGGTTACAAACACAATGTTTGTTCAGATTCCACAAAAACACTAAATAATACTAAATAAACTCTAAGAAATATCAAATCTGAAATCTACAAGTTACGAGTGAACATTCAGTAAGTATTGAAATCGTTGCGTTACTTTAAAATCAAAGTGCTGTGCGATGGAGAGAGAGAGAGAGAGAGAGAGAGAGAGAGAGGAGAGAGAGAGAGAGATATGTCTGAATGCAACGCGGTTCTAAGATGTAATGAAAAACTCTTCTTTGTATGAGTACTTCAAGAGCCTGATGGGTTCAAAACGTTCTGAGCATACGAAAGATGATGTAATACTTCTAGAAGCTTTCTAATAGGTGAACGTAACTTTACAGGACAAATGGTGAAATCTGCACGTGGCATTCGGCAAAGACAAACACGCACGAAACTAGTATACATTCATGTTCGCACTAGCTCAACAAAGACACGTACCGATCAAGACAGACATCGAGCGATATTAAGATTGACATGTTTTTTAAAAACAACACTGAGACTGCCAGCTCCCTTAATCTAGAAGCGATGAAAAGTAATGAAAACCATTCTATCTCAGAACGGACAAAGCAAATCTCTCTTTCTTTGCTATGTTATATATTCTATTTATATTATGTTATGCGAAATTCTGAAACACACATTTTAAACATCCTAATTCTAAGCTAGTTTCGGAATCTGAAAAAATGTTGCCAAACTCTATATAACATTTTATACAGTCAAAGAGGGGATATATGCATTTTGAAAGTAGCAATAGATAATATATATATATATATATATATATATATATATATATATAATATATATATATATATATATATATATATAAATATATTTTTTGGCAATCGCCTTTGTGGCATTTAAATATGAAAAGTCTGCATCAAAGAAGTCAGTCAGTGCCACAAGGGCCTTTGCCTACAATATAAATATAAATATATATATATATATATATATATATATATATATATATATATATATATATATGTATGTATGTGTGTGTGTGTGTGTGTGTGCGTGTGTGTCTGTATGTATATCATTCACTAGCACTGTGCATTATTCTAGTTCACTCTATTTAATTAATTCGCCCGGTTCCTATATGTTAGTCAGTCTACTGAAGAGGCAATATAGGAAATTTTCCATGCTGTCAGAAGACGAAAGACTCTCTTTAATGATTGCTCTGCTCTTGTTTGTTGAACATAAGTCCACTTGTTTCCGTATCAAGGGAATTGCATCCATACGGATATCAAAGGAAGGAGGCAGTTGAGTCTCTCTCTGTCTCTACACACACAGACACTCATTAATTGAAAACGCAAAGAATTAATGCAATAGCTTGCAGTATTTTAAGGGTCACTTTTTAGATGAATATCACGTCTGCAAATGTAAAGGAAAGGCAATTGCCAGTTGAAGATATCAAGACCTGGAATCGTTTAGGTGTTTGCAAACACGAGAGATATAAAGGAGCGGAAGGAAACATAATTTGGTGATGGGTGTTAGGAAACGCGCGTGAAATAAATTTAGTTCAAACAGAGTTAGTTGAAGACGAATGAACGATGGCAGTTATAAACGATAAAGAGAGACACTATGCAACGGGTATTTTGTGATCAAAGAGCATAGGAGAGAAGATAAAGGACGTGGTTGAAAGGAAAGTAAACTGAGGGTATGAAAAAACGGGGAAAGGTTAATGTTTGAAATGCAATTGACACGTTGAAGGGAGGATAACGCACAGGAATATTAAAAAGGCTAATATTGGAGTTATGCTGAAACGGAAATGGAAAAAAATGGAAATAGTAAGAAGCCGGGAGGAAATGGCACCGTTTTAGAGGATAAAATTTCCCTCGAGAAGCAAAGTAGAGAGAAAGATTAATTTCTGTAACATAAACCTTATCATAAGAATTGTCTAGAAGCTGCTCTTTTTAAGACCATATAGTCTCATAGAGATGGAAACAGGGTTTCTCGAACGGCCTGAAATACCCCTGATATGTTTATATATATGCAAGATATGCTCTGAACATATCTGGTACTGGAGAAGCAAATCCACAAACTATGCATATGTACATAAATTTAAAGATAAATCTGTGCAGAGAGCTTTCGGGCATCTGCTCGAACAGATTCCCGAAAGCTCTCTGTTCAGATTGAACTTTAAATATATTAACATACACCCCCATAGGAGGCTAGTGCCGTCAGTGCACCTCATGCGATGCACTGTAAGCATTACTTCAGTTCTTTGCATCGTGCCTTCAGCCCCTAGCTACAACCCCTTTCGTTCCTTTTACTGCACCTCCTCTCATATTATTTCTTTCATCTAAAGCCCCTATCACACCAAACTATTTCTTGGAACGCCTTACCCCGTCCTAAAAAAAATGGTCAAACGGGTTGTGGTCGGGGTAGAACGTGTAAAACAAATGGGCTAAGATTACACGTTCTACCCCGCCCGCAACCCATTTTACTATTTTTTAGGACGAGGTAAGACGTTCTGAGAATTAGATTGGTGTGACGGGGGTTGTACTACCAATAGACTGCACCAAGTCGTAACACGTCCCTAATGGGATCGAAGTACGACAGTTCCGTTTGTAGTACGTCCATTTCGTTTAAAGTACGTTGTCACTTCGTCTAATTGCAGGACGGGACAAAATTTTGAGCAGGCTCAAAGTTCTGGAGCACCCTTCCCGTCTAGCCCGTCCATGAAGTTCGTATACAGATCTTTACAAAAGGTTGCTACTCCGTCCACTCCGTTCGAATACAGTTTGAGTCCGTTGGGCAACAATTTTCGGGACGTAATAAGAACGAGTTCGGTGTGACGAGGGTATTATTTTCTACCATCTCCTGACAATTGATTCACAGTGCAATTGTGAGGTTTTCCTCCTGTTACACCTTTCAAACTTTTTACTGTCAATTTCTGTTTCAGCGTGAATAACCTTATCGGTCCCAGTGCTTGGGCTTTGGCTTAAAGTCTGTATTCAATTCAATTCAATTCTATTTACATAAAAAAAACTGTGGATTTGCTTCTCCATTTCAAGATTATGCTAAGATGAGTATCAGGTAATTGATCGTGGTTTTATAGTTATAATAATAAACTGAACTGCTTACTTGTGTTCTCATGAAAAGGCGCAAGACTTTCCCCTCTAGTCTCCATATCACAATTTGCTTGCTCCACAAAACTAATCAACAGAATTCTGTTGCTATGATTAAATTCCCCAGTTCAGACAGGTTTAAACCATCGTTAAGAGGATTCCCATTACCATCCGCCCCTTCGTAGGGGGAAAGCGCCTTCAGTGCACCTCATGCGGTGCAATGTAGGCATTACTTAAGGTTCTTTTCAGCGTCCCTTCAACACCTATGTGCGACTACTTTCATTCATTTTACTGTAGCCTCCTTCATATTGCAACCGCGAAGTTTTCCTCCTTTAACACCTTTCAAACTTTTTACTGTCAATTTCCGTTTCAGCGCTGTATGACCTTTGTTGCCCCACTGCTTAGCATTATGCCTAAAATCTATAAGTAAATCAAATCAATCAATCACTACTATCCACCCGACTTTACCGAAAAAAGAAAAATGAAACGGAAAAGTTTCTGCTCAAACAAACTATTCCCTTCTTCCAGTTCTCCTTATTATAACAGCTTCTTTTGAAAGGTCTGACGTGCCTTGGCCACGGTGCACAGTATCTGTCCACATGACGACCGAGATACTTCATCGAAAAAGGCAGACTAGAAGACAACTAGCATCCAAAGGGAAGTAAGCCATAAAATCTTATGTACGTATAATTAAAAAAGATTTCAACACTCAGAACCTTACGATTAGTGCCCAAATGCCCCCAAAAATACCGCTTGTTCATATTAGGATTTTTTAGAATAGGAAATTGGTACCTGAACTGTATAAAGTGTAATTTATAAGGTGGTTATTTTCCAGTTATCCTTCTTTGGGGTTCCCCTTTCCAGAGTCACTTATTTGTTACATATCGCTGATAAGCTGGCCTTTTTGGCTTCAAGAAATTTTTGGATATCAATAAATATATAAACACCTGGGGGCATTTTTTTTGTTTTCAAGTTATTTGTTTTGTTACAACCTTTATCCTGTTTTTAGGTAAAAAATTTAAGGGTAGAAATTAATTTTGTATCAGTGGAAGCTATGACTGACGTTTAAATTTAAAATTATTAGATTATAAAATTGTTGCTTAAATAGACTTTATTGTGAATATCTTAAAATTTCGTTTGATATTTAAACTAAGATTTGTCTGTGCAGACACATATTAACAAATGCAATAACAGAAACTTGCCTGCCATCGAATATTTTTCCTTTGATTTTTTATTTCAGTTTTAATCAATATTTTGTAACGTTTCAGCTGTCATGTGGTATGACATTGTCATTCTTTTTTTACACTCCTATACCATAAACTCTATTATGCCGTGGTTTATTTATTTTATTTCCACACTGCAATTGTCATTTCATTTTCCAGAATCGGGAGATCCCCGTTGATTCATGAAGATTTTTCGAAAAATCTTTGTGAAGTAAAGGAAACTTCTGAGAGACGGCGCTTGCGAAAAATATAGCAATGTAGCAAAAACTGCCTAGGTGAGATTATACTTCGTATAATAAAACAGGGTGTTTTGAAGGCTCAAAAGGTAACCCGTTAATAAATTTATTTTCATTTCAGTTGATAAACACATCATTGTAGCCACTTTTAGAAGTTCATGTACCATCACCCAAGATTCTTTTGCTTTGAAGATGAGATTGTGTACCTTATAGACCTTACTGACTTTATTTTTCCAGCTCTTAATATAACTTAGATTTTTTTTTCACATCTACTACTTTTGCCTTTTTGGTTATGTAAAAACAAAGCTTTTTAACCCTACGTTTTTGGGTTTGGTAGGGGTGGGGGGTTAATTCATTTGGGTGGTACAGGATTCCTTAATAATTAAATATAAATCAAAATAATAGGAATTCTGACTCTAAATTAAGGTTATAGTTCTCAATGTTCCGTGAGATTAGAGTTTATATATCTTAGAGTATCGCCTCAGTGGCATGATCGGTATGGCCTTTGCCTACCACCTCCGTGGCCGCGAGTTCGACTCTCGGGCATTCTATTGGAAGTTTGTGAGATGTGTATGTGATAGAAATTCACTCTCGACGTGATTCGGAAGTCACATAAAGCCGTTGGCCCCGTTGCTGAATAACCACTGGTTCCATGCAACGTAAAACACCATACAAACAAACAAACAATATATCTTAGTTTAGTTTTGGAACCTTAAAGATTATTATATCCAAAATTTCGCAACCTGTTCATTTTACCTTTGCATTTGTAAGTCTCAACTTAAAGGGAGGTTAATATTTAAAATGTTTTTAGGTAAAATCTTAACGTAACCTTGTGGCACTGCGTTGATCTTAATATTACCTTTTTACCTAGTTCAAATTAACGTATCTTCATTGTCAGTCGTTTAAAATGAATAATGCCAATAGTTCGATGATCCGGCCATCTTTCTTATATAATACAACGAACACGCCTCTGTTTTCACCAAAATACAGTGAACGGACTTTGTTTTCACTATAATAATATAATAGAGAGACTATGTTTAGCTCTGGCAATTATGCAGTCAATAAACTTCTTCCAATACTAATAAAGGTGGCCTACTTTACTCATTAATGTTGATATCAACATATAATAGAGCCAAGGAAACTAACGCTAGACAATGCCTGGCCGTTACTCAGCAACCATGGCATATTGGCATTTTATTTTTGTCCTTGGCAGGTCTTACCCTTTTATGTGTTCGTTTCATTGGTCACTTCGCTTATTAGCATTATTGGTATATTTAAAGGCCACTTGGTTTGCAGGCATTTTTGTGCATTTTTTTTTTTCTGCAGCTCTGGTCCGAGGCTCAATAAGAGTTGGTTTGTATACGAGAAATTTAGGTCTGTGGTGAAGGCTTCGGTTCCCCTGTAATAAAGCCTTAATTTACTGGCTTTATAAGAAGTTAGGATTTGATTTCTTGCCACATACCTAGAAGAAACTTTTAAGAAGTACTGGGGTACTTTAGGCTGTTCAGTATTTAAAACAGGAAAAAGGAGTTGGAAAGGTTCAATTAGAAGACAAGGAGATTCAGGACTGTTAAAGAAGATGGAGTACAGTGATCTAAAGACGAAAACTAGAATGGAATGGAATATAGAGTCTAGGCCAAAAGCCAAGCATTGGGACCTTTGAGTCATTCAGCGCTGGAAAGGAAAATGGAACTAGGTAGGACTGAGTGGGTGTAACATGAGGACAACCTCGCAGTTCTATCATGGGATATGATTATTAGGAAAGTGTGAATAGTAAGATGGAAGAAAGATAAAGTGAATGGAGTTACAGTAAACAGAATGAAAGGGGATGCAGCAAGGGGCCGAAGATACGGTGCAAAGAACCTTTAGTAATGCCCACAGTGTACCCCGTGAGGTGCGCTGACTGCTCTACCCTGCTACAGATAGGTGCAAAACCCTTCAGTTGCCAGAAGAAGTAATAGTTAGAGCGGCTGGACAGCAAGATTGAAGAAAGGAAGCGGGAGGGGAGGTCAAGACTATGGAATGGGAGTAGTTAGGGGACAGAGGGACGATACAAACACCTTTGCATAATTCCTACTGTGGGAGGTTGCACTGGCGGAACTGACACTCTCTGTTACTTAAATTTGAAAAGTAAATGGCAAAGTAAGCGAAGTCTGTACAATCGTCTGACTAGAAAACCACATAAAAAATAAAGTTTTTCATGTTTATTTATATTTTTTGTTAACTCGAGTCTGGTAATGGGGGAACTAGTCATCAAACGTATCAAATTGCAGCCATTCTTGCCTCAGTAGTTTTCGATTTATTTAAGGTTAAAGTTAGCCATAATCATACTTCTGGCAACCCTATAGGTACCAACAACATAGGCCACCACCGAACAGTGGCTGAGTTTCATGGGCTGCGGCTTAGAGTTTTGTGGGACGTGGCTGAAGCCACCAACGGACAGAGAACTCGATTACGCCGAAGAAACTTTGGCGCATTTTTTGCTCGTTTGTGTTTCCTATCGTTTTGTTGGAGATGAAGCGAGGCTTGTGTTTTACGAAAGTACGCAAACTGACAGACTGTTATTTGCAGAAGAATGAAAACCTTTACAATATTACATTTTGAGAAAAAAAAAATTATTTTGTAGATTTAATTCGCCCGTTATAGAAGCTTCTCCATAAGGAATTAGAGCCGTCAGTAGTTCCACGTTGGCAGAGTGCATTTGCACTCGGCTACCAACCCGGTGGTCCGAAGTTCGATTCTCGGTGCGGCCAACGCGGAACCAGAGGAATTTATTTCTGGTGATAGAAATTCATCTCTCGATATAATGTGGTTCGGATCCCACAATAAGCTGTAGGTCCCGTTGCTAGGTAATCAGTTGGTTCCTAGTCACGTAAAAATATCTAATCCTTCAGGCCAGCCTAGGAGAGCTGTTAATCAGCTCAGTGGTCTGGTAAAACAAAGATATACTTAACTTTAGAGCCGTCAGTATACCCAGTGTGGTGCAATGTATGCATTCCTAAAGTTGTTTGCAGTATCTCTTCGGCCTCAGCTTCTTATTCGACTTTAACTTCATGCTACATAAAAGCCCTCACATGAATACGAGAATAATCTGTTTCATTTGAGGTAATATTACAAATTCAGCGGCATAATATAATTCCACCCTACCTAGTGCTAAATATCACAGACATTAATCAGCCCATTGATGTCATCTGTTATTAGGTAGCCTGGCGAATAATAGAAGTCACACCACACTCTCCTATAAGCAAACGATTTGTAATTAAATATGACCTCAAAACATTTTGCGTTTCTTATTTACTATTACGAGATGAACCTTGGATGGTATTTCGTTTCATGAAAAAGCTTTGCGGACTCTCAGTATCATCGAATTCACTACAAACGAAGGATGCTGCAATCACGCATGCTCAGTGTAGTATCGCGAGGGATTTTTATGTTATATCTTGTATACTGCTGAAATTCAATCCGCCAGTCACACCTGACGTCTTTACGGTAGGAAACGAGGGAAAGGGTGAATCATTTTGGTCAACTACCAGTGAGGACTACCGACAGTTATGTGTAGTATACGAGGTCGTGTGGCGTGATGTATTGTGAAGAAATATTGATATTGGGCCATGTGTTAAGTCATGCAAAAGCTGAAATTTGGAATGAGAATATGCATGTGAAGCTTTAGCCTTCAAATTCTTCATTTCTGAAGCCCACTGAAAGTTGTGCTGTAGGAGAGCAAGATTAAATGGCGAAGTCAGATGATGCGTTAGATTCGGTGAAGTACTCACCAGAAACGATCGAAATATGAACGACTGGCTTCCTCGGCGTTTACAGAAGAATGGTCCTTTACACTACTGTAAGATTCACAGCCGGTGTCCCGGTGTTTTTCCGGAATAAAATTTTATCAACGTACCTGGCCAAGATGACGCTTTGTCACATGGAATTTTATGACGTCATTAACTTGCCTCCTCTTGATGGATAATTGTTTATTCGTGAAAGACTCTCAACCTCTGGCAACAATGGAATGAAACCAATACTCCTTGTTTACACTTTTTAGTAGTGGTAGTAGTAGCCTTGGATGTCCGAGTGTACTCCTTACCCCCCCAAAAAATGCCCTATTATTCATTTACCTGTTCAAGGTTACGTAGGATTTGCCACGGGCCTCCCCGCTTCTAAACAATTGTGCAAGTCGAATCACAAAAGCTGTCCTGCAACCACGGGAACAATGACTTATCATAGCCGCCATTCTTGAACCCTTGACAAGGTACGACATTCAGAATTTCAGTCGGTACGTCATTATTATGTTTACGTCATATATAACTTTGAACTCATACATTAGAGTGTTCCGCCACTGGCTTCGGCTGCTTTATTTTACTCTTATGAATATGCTTTTTTCTAATATAAGTAACAGAGAATGCTGCCGAAAATTAGGTATGGATGTAAAGTATACTATGGCTAAGTAATATCTTTGTCAGATGCACAGAAAAAAAGTTATTCCGGAAAAACACCGGGACAAAGGTTCTGAATCTCATAGTAGATACGTAACCCTTATTATTACTTTTGAATGATAAGTGGAAACCATAGATTCGTTTCTTCTGCCTTGCAAGGAATACACATATGATATTAAGTACTGTATTATTTATTGCGTAAATAAGGGGTATAATTTTCAAATATTTGTGGGCATAGACCCTGAGTCATGGATTGTGTATTTCAAGCAAAGTATTGCGCGTATGCACTCTACGCTATTTTACTATGTATAGATTCTCTAAGGATACTTTTCACATAAAACAGAAAATCTTAAATACCCAATATTTTCGCCAAGAAATGAAACTTCGTGCATGGTTCAGTCTGATACTTGATTAGAAACAAATCCTGCTAACAAGCGGAATTTTGGAGAAAAAAATAATTCCCTTGGAACAATATTATCTCCCCAAATCCTTTTATAGTCTAACGATACTTTGAAATTCACAGATAAATTTTCAGTTTCTGCTACTAAACAACTTCAAAACACCATTTACAAGGCAATCAGTGTACACAGTAAACCGTATGGTGGAATCTCAAAATTGGGACTTACTCTGCCTGGGATATGATTTTGTTTCAAACGTCCCGAACTCTCAATAAGAGTATTCTAATTTGTAGAATTAGTGTGTTACACTGATATCAAAGGAAAATTTAACTTTTAATCGGGGCTGAAGGACTAATATGACCTCCTGATAAATTCTTAATTAAATTAAAGAAGGTAAAGAAAAAATGCACCATAATAGAACTCTTGCCTACAAAACCAAGCTGAGATGGAAGAAGAATGAAAATAGCCTAACAGCGAGTTGAACCCACAGCTACAAACTTGAGCAGACTCTGTCTAATTCAGCTATCCTAATCTAGGATCACTCAGGCTGGTGTCTGGTCAATTCGTCGCCGGCAATATTCGTCCGTCAGTTAATTTGTCCCCGGTCAGTTCGTCGTTGGGCAATTTGTCCCCAAGTCAATTCGTCGTTGGGCAATTCGTCCTCAAGTCAATAGGCGTTGGTCAATTCGTCACATCTAAATACTCACGTGCCTATTTAGGCTAAAGCGACAGCTTTAAGAAGGAATAGTAAATATTGAAAATATGCTTTAGCCGTTAATTGTTGAAGGTTACTTAAAAGGAAAAGCTTATTTAAGGCTTTGAGAGTAGTTATCCCTATTTCCTCTTCTTCTTTTTAAAGATAATCTTTTTGTTTGTTAACTGTAATGAGTCGGTAAAAAGTTTGTTCATTTAACTATTTGAATAACTTAACCTCTTCAAGCTTATAAATATATATAAAAGTCAATTGAGTTTAAAGTTTTCTTAAATTTTTTTTTAGCGGGGTATATATACATCGTTAGTCTGTTTGTCAAACATGTTAATAAATACCTGTATTCTACGGCATTAAAATTAAGTTAATGTTACTAAAAATAAATTTGGTAATTTGTTGACTTATTCCAGATATATTTTAAGATTTCAAAGACGTATAGACTTATTATTGTCTCAGCATCATAACTATTAACAACTTTGTCTCGAATAGCATTCTCGGGAGGGAGAGAGAGAGAGAGAGAGAGAGAGAGAGAGAGAGAGAGAGGGGGGGGGGGGGTTACAATAAAAATACTAAAAAACAATTGAAAATATTTTTACCTGACAACAATATCTGAATTTAAAATTTGTCTTTAATCAAATTGATAATCAACTTACTAAATACTAAAAAAAAGTCATATCAATAGACAAGATACAATAAAAAAAACTAAAAAACAATGTTTGTAGTATTACGTATTTAATTTTTAAAATTTATGATTGTGTGCAATTGCTTTTAGAAAAGTAATTTTTTGGTTTGGATCATATTTTTCCATGACATTTTTTATACGCAGGTTCATGTCACCGTATTTTTTCTTTTGGCTTGGGTTTTCTCCTTAGATAAATTTTTGCAATTTGGCACCGGCAAACCTTTCCTCACATTTAAGCGCATCAATGAGCCTCCAAATATTTGGATGACTTATATTTACTGTGTCTTCCACTGCGCTGTGGTAGGCTTCTAAAGTATTTGTAGTAAGAGCAGTCTCCGACATACATCGATCCCAAAACATTCCATATAGTTAATGGAAATGGTGTTCAAGGCTTCGTCTCCTTTCTCCTCTTCCTCTAGGATGTCCTATATAATTGTTTTCAAAATAGGATACGACTGACTGTGGTATATCATCATCATCTACATATTGTTCACATTCATCCACAACATCATCAACCGGCAGGAAGGCAAGGCCAACAAAATAGCGCATTTTTAGGCTAAAACTGTCATCTTCATGATAGTGCATTTCATTCCTTCTTGCACAACATGCTTGTACACATATTGTCCTAAGAGGAACAAGCAGCAAGGCAAATTTGACGCAGGAAACGATTGCCCAGAAATCCATTATGGGCTGCTTTTTCCGATATCCACATATCACTTTGAATAGAGAACCCAACATTTGTCAGTGGGGCTGCAGGACAATTGGAATCAGCTTGCCTCCAACGTTTGATATTCCTATTAAGCTGTTCAAACCGAGGTATTTGCGACAATGTACAGTCGTTTAACTTTTCAACTTCAATAGCGATAATTGAGCGAGGTGCATTTCGAGATGAAGTCTACTTTTCTTTAATAATTGAGATGGTGATCCTTCCATTTACCTCTGCAACAGTTGAAACGTGATTATGAATCCATCTTCTTAAGCTCTATACATATAGGTTTTCATCTGTATGTGGAGTCTCGCCTTGCACGCACGATTTTCACACCTCCAGTTATATCTTCAGTCCATCAGCATTCTCCTTATTTTCGTGAGTATGTATAATTCTCTTGATGAACCACTTTGTTTTTTCCTTTCTCTGAATTTATAATCTTGCAGGCAGCCATGCTGATTGACCCTTAAACGCCGAGCCTCTTTTACCAGTGTCTGTCGTAAGCCGGCGGGGCGGCGTATGGGAGTTAGCGCCAAAGCGGAAAAAAAGTTTTTTTCAAAAAATCACAGCACGCTTAGTTGTTTTTTTAAGATTAAGAGTTCATTTTTGGCTCCTTTTTTTATCATTGCCTGAGGTTTAGTATGGCAGCCATCATAATTAAAAAAAAATCATTATCTTATATAAATATTGGAATATATGACAGCTGGGAAAAAAATTTCATAAATAATTGTATAAAAATCGCGATGTGACAAAACTGTTTAAAGCTAATGACTTAATTTTTTTCGTTGTATTGTACACTAAATTTCAATGATTTTGGTATATAACAAATTGTAAAGCGATCAAAGCAACACAGAAAATATTATCACAAAATGATGCATGAATTCGTAACACGCGGACGTAAAAACAAGTTTTTCAAAAATTCAACCATAAAAAATCGAAATATTGTGCTAAAGACTTCCTGTTTGTTGCAAAATGAAGGCAATTGATTGAATATTACTAGACTGTAAGTGTTTTAGCTTACAATTGCAGTTTTCGACCATTTCGGTCGAGTTAAAGTTGATTTATATGAAAATATTTCAAAATCTGATAAATGCTACACCATGAGTTATTTTTTGTTGAATTCTACATGAAATTGCACACATTTCACGTATAACACTTTATGTAATGCCTATAGAAAACGGTGCAAAAATTACAAGGTGACTAAAGAAATTTTCTGAGATTTTTCAGCCGAGTTACCGAAACACAGAGGTAAGGAAAAGTTTTTTTTCAAAAATTCACCATAAATAAGAATATTGTGCTAGAGACTTCCCGTTTGTTAAAATGAAGGTAAATGATTGAATGTTACTAGACTGTAAGATTGTTAGCTTACAATTGCATTTTTTGACCATTTCTTTTCGGTCGAATCAAACTTGACCATAGGTTTAAATTTTGGCACATCGTGATTTATATGAAACTATTTCAAATCTGATAAAAGCTACAACCATGAGTTATTTTTTTGTTGCATTCTACATTAAATTGCAAACATTTTCATGTATAACACTTTAAGTAATGCCTAATAGAAAACGGTGCGAAAATTACGACAAGGTGACTAAAGAAATTCTGAGTTATTTTCAGCTGAGTTTACCACGCGCGGAGGTAAGGAAATTTTTTTTAAAATTCACCATAAATCGAAATACTGTGCTAGAGACTTTCCGTTTGTTGCAAAATGAAGGTAAATGATTGATTGTTACTAGCTATATAGATTTTTTAGCTTATAATTGCGGTTTTTAGACCATTTCGGTTCGAGTCAAAGTTGACCAAAGGTTGAAATTTTGGCACATCGTGATTATATTAAAATATTTCAAATCTGATAAAAAGCTACAACCATGAGTTATTATTATAGTATTCTACATGAAATTGCGCACTATTTTGATATATAAAACTCTTTGTAAATGCTTATATAAAAACGGTGCAAACATTACGACAAAGTGACGAAAAGCTTCGAAGATTTTTCGGCCAAGTTACTGCGCACGGAGGTAAGGAAAATTTTTTGCAAATTTCACCATAAATCGAAATAGTGTGCTAGAGACTTCCAATTTGTTGCAAAAATGAAGGTATATGATTGAATATTACTAGAATGTAAGATTGTTAGCTTACAATTGCGTTTTTTTTTTACCATTTCGGTCGAGTCAAAGTTGACCAAGGTTGAAATTTTGGCACTTATCGTGATTTCTATGAAAATATTTCAAAACTGATAAAAACAAAGCTATAACCATGGACTGTTTTTTGTGTATTTTGCTAAATTTGAAACTGCAACACATTTTTCATATATAAAACTCTATGTAACAGCTAATATAAAATGGTGCAAAAATTACGACAAAGTGACAAAAGAATTTCTGAGATGCATCGCTGATGTTTTCTAGTGCGAGAAGAAAGCAATTCGCGCATGCATGCTTGGGTAACGCTTGTAACCAAAACAACAGCGTGATCCATGAACTCCCAGCATTCCTCAAGGCGTGTGATTTAAAATTTTTTGCAAACTAGGTCTATAACTATTTTTCCGCGAATATTTAAAAAAAACTTTTTTTAGTCGACATACCGTACGTCCACTTAGCACCCAACAGACAATTTTAGTCGATGTATAATACGTTCAGTCAGCGTTTAAGGGTTGAAGGGCTTATCCTGTAGCTCTAACTTAATCTGAGCAAAACTTTTTATTTTGAACTGTCCAGAACTGGAAAATAATCTAAAACTGTCCAAAGAAATTTTTAGTCTTAAAAGTAAAAGTTCCACAAGAGGTAATGAAGAAGAAAAACTAAATAACTGTGAAATGACCATTTTGGTTATTCCAAAAGGTGTCTTATTTTGTCCATTCTTGGGGCGGATGAATTACCCAACGACTAATTAACTTAGGGACGAATTGCCCAACGACGAATCGACTTGGGGACGAATTGACCGGGATAAATTAACTGACAACTAATTAATCGGGGACGAATTGTCCTAGCACCCTCAGGCTACTCATTCCCAACCCTTTAGTTTTCGATGGAACGTGCTTCAGATGCCACGCTACTCCGTCGGTACGATATTGATTATGATGATATTTAGCAACTGGGTAGTTGATTCATTCTGAACTTAGTTCGCAACGCTGTATAATTGGTGGTCCTGTATATCATCTGTAATTTGATTTCAATCTTCAGTTTCAGGTTAAAACTTAAATTCCAAATACATTGCATCAGGTTTTCAAAGAAGTACACTGCCGTCATTTATTATCTGGTAATTGTCTACGGGTATTATCCTTTGCTTAAATGATAGTTGACATTGTTTCATAATCTTGACCTTTGACCTCGCATTACCTTACGTTTGCTCAACCTTCTGATCAGTTTTTAACAAAAGCATAACTGTCTGGAACCACCCTCTCAAGCTCTAGCCACCAAAAGACTAATGTAATAGAGCTTGGACCCCTTTGAGCAACGCCCGCCACATAGGGGTTAGTGCCGTCAGTGCACCTCATGCGGTGCACTATGGGCATTACTTAAGGCTCTTTGCAGCGTCCCTTCTGTCCCTAGCTACAACTCCTTTTATTTCTTTTAATTGACCTCCGTTCACTGTTTCTTTCTTCTTTCACACTTTCCACCATCTCCTACAGTTGATTCCAACTGCGAGGTTTTGCTCCTGTTGCACATTTCAGACTTTTTTACTGTCAATATCCGTTTCAGCACTGAATGCCTTCATAGGCCCCACCGTTTGGCATTTGGTCCAAATTCTATATACTATTCTGAATATTCCTTTAAGCAACTCCACCAAGAGCAGGTGACGCAAGAGGCCAGAAAGACGATGTAGGCCCGTAGTTTGGAGTAAAGGTGAATAATGGATTTAAGAATATTCACGTTGAAATCATAAACTGAAACCAGTGTATGGGGGACCATGCTGAAGCTAATAAATTAAGAAACTTGAAATTGTTGGTAAAAAATGCTTGGGATAAAAGAAACTTGTGGATTTCGCTTTCAACACTCAAAGCAAATGTTAAAAATTATTGAGAAGTTAATTAAGAAACAAATGTCACCCTGTCCGCTGTGATGCAAGGAAATGCTTTTTCCAAAATATTAGTGTTTTCATATGAGATTAGATATTTACAATACTTCGAAGTTTATCTGTCTCGCAATAGTGAGAAAAAGGGTACAAGTTAAATTGGTTTCTTTTAAGTGGAGAAGAAATGTTATAAGTAAACATGAAAGAAGGCATAAATGAGCACTGTAATATGATGCCATGACAGACTTACCAATTAAGAATTGTTTTATGCCCAACTTACCCTCGACCACGTCCCTCCTACTCATACCTAATCCCTTTTCCGAGAACTGAGAACCTTTTTTCTCTCTCTCTCTCTCTCTCTCTCTCTCTCTCTCTCTCTCTCTCTCTCTGTCATTAATTGGGGGTCAATTATTACAGTCTTGATCCATAAGAGGATTGACAACGACAAACACTCGCTAATGATTGTGATGTCCCCGTTTGTTGATCTTAAACTTACTTTGTGTCGATGCGAGTTCCTTTCGAAGTTGAGAAATTGTTTCCATTTCGCCATCGATGGTAGGATACCTTGGACTCTTTTTCTCTCTTTTGTAAGAAAAAACTAGTATATTTTATGTGTAATTGCTATCTTTTGTTATTCTGTTATAGCCCTGGGAAGAACTTACTTGTGTGAACGATTTCAGTCGCGTTCAAAATTGTTCAGTCACGCACACATACGTAGAGAGAGATTTTTCCATAACGATGTTTGCTTATCTAAGATTGTTAGGAAGGATATGTGATGATAGGCCTTTTCCGCTGAATATGTAAAAAGGTTATTATAATTGTTTTTCGTGTTGTTATAATTAAGCAAATACTCTGCTTGACTCATCATCAATATATTTCGTTTTCTAATCTCACCCTTAAATTGAATTATACAAACCACATCAAATCATCGAGTACCACAATAGGGATTAGCGAGTTCTAATTAGCACTTTTACTTCATAAAATGAACTTAGAGTTAGGAAATTGTGAGGTAGTAATTCTAACTTTTTTTAATCATAGCTAAGTTTTTATTTTTTCATCGTATATTTGATATTCAAAATAACTAAGAATTTTGATAATTGAATCGTAGTTACCACAGAAATTTCAGAATGATACACTGATCTTCAAAATAATTTTGCTCTCTTGATACAGTTTTATTCTTCCATTATCTTTGCTCATTAAAGGAGGATCAAGTAAATATATCTTGGATAAATTTGGACAGTTCCCTGTCATTTGCGTAGTGTGTTTTTTTATAGAACTATAAAATCCCAAAGAAAATAATATACAGTCACAGAAGAATATCTACATTTCCTTGTCCACAACTGACTTAGTAGACATTACTGAAATAAAAGCAATCTTTAGATGAATCATGTGTCATTAAAAGTGAGTTTGTCGATTAACATGCACAACCCAAAAGTCCCCGACAAGTACGAAGTCGTGATTATATAATTATTATTATAGTAACTGGTGGCATTGTACGTATATATTTTTGAAGCTGTATTTTTCCTCATAGCCTTTAATTCAAGAAAACAGCATCCGATTTTGAGGCACACTTCTAGTATCAAACTTAAGTTCAATACGTTTTCCCTTCGCTGGAATGACAGCAGTCGTTGAAACTTACTTCCATCCTGCAAGGCATAACTTAGGCACAAAAATAGGGGAATGCGCTCACAAGAACAAGGCCAAGAAACGGGAAAGTTTGTGCTGGCGCTCAAGTTGGTTCATGTCGGATATTAAAGGAATGTAGCATTTTGACAAACTGATGAAATATTGAAGCTTCGTAATGGAGAAGCTTCGTAATGCTGGTTACAAATTTCCCTGTAGATCACACCATAATTTAACACAAGTACAGTACAGCCTCACAAGCATTATCACTGCAGTATTACCAAAAGGTGGTATCAAGGGACCTCAAGTACCGACAAATTTAATACCAATTAATAACCTAAGTTATTAATTTGGTATTAAATTTGTCGGTACTTGAGGACGCTTGCTTGTTGTCTGTTTCCGTTGCCAAAAACTGGGGCACCTGTGCAGAGATGCTTGATGATCCTACGGCAAACAACATTATAGCCCGGGTTCTTTGGCCTCAGCATCATCGTTCCTTTGTTTAGTGCATATCCACGAGAAGTTCTAAAATTTTCTGAGGCAAGGAGTCCAGAAACCCGTGTCATACCTGCGTGTGAGGCCCCAGGTTTCTTAGTGCATTGAGCAGAATTGCTGGAAGCTATGCCAAGATGCAGAGGTACTGGAGCGCTTCACTAGCGAAAACCTTCCCAAGGTCCCAACGTCATAAACGAGGTCAACTTAATCACATTCCCTTCCCTTTGGTCCCTTAAGTAAGAGAGTCCTCTTTACGCAACAGGAGCAGAAGCGGTAAGAGTTTCTTGAGAATAATTTGCTCTTTATTAACCCTTATGAATAAGGAATAACTTGAAGGAAACGGTTAAATATTCCTAAAGCGTTGCAAACTGGACCTTTTAGAAATGGTAAGGCAAAGTAAGTGTGTGCAAAGTGATCTGAACATACTAAACATACCTCATGGTGAAAAAAAAATCCTGCATAATTTCCGAAACATGTATCCAATCATCCTCAGGTAATAGAGGAGAAAGGGCGCTTGCTGTGACTCTAATAGAATTACAGATTGCCTATTACCCTTATGTTTACAAACTGAAATGATTTCCCTTTTTAAATAGATTGCGGCAGTATTTTTCGACATTCCTTCCCAGGGGAATCTGATGAAAACGAAAATTTATATTTTACAATTTCAGGGGACCTCGATATTGGAGTTAGGCAACAGAGTACAGCAAACTTTGATATCATACTTTGATATAGCTCTGAATTTATGAATTATTCCTTATTATACATTTGTTCCTTTCCAGAGAGAAGGAAATCAAGATATATCTTTCAATAATAATAATAATAATAATAGTAATAATAATAATAATAATAATAATAATAATAATAATAATAATAATAATAATAATAATAATAATAATAATAATAATAGTAATAAATTTTTTTGTTACCTCCGCCACCAACTTGGTATGGTATTCTTTTCCAGTGTACTTTTTTTTTCATCTTATTTTTTATCAGAAGTTAATTGAAAAAGTTATCAATGGGTTCTATAAACTTTTGTGAGAGGGTTACTGCAGACCAGGGAAGACTTTATTAGGTTATGAGACACATGCAATTATGGAAGAAATTAAAAAGCGTGTTTAAAAATTTAAAGATAGATTTGATAGAAAGTTAGTGTAGTCGGGCTGACGCAGTGACTATCTGACTGAATTCATGGACTGTAATAAAAGTGAATTCCGGTGTAGGATTTATTATATGAATTATAGAAAAGAATGAGTCGTTACCCGTATATGAACGCACAAAAAGTTAATTAAGAATTAATTAGTCTCAGGAGTAAAAGGGATTAGGCATCCTTATTTTTGTTTCAGTTGTGCGTTATATCACAAAGTTGGCTAACGATTTCCATTAAAACCTTATAGAGGGTTCCACTATAAGCTGAGGAAGAGCCCTTTTAATTAGACGAGGACTTGGATGATGATGCTGATGATGATGATGTGAAACAGGTCATGGTTGATCTTTATAAAAAGGTCTCGAGGGTGGATGAGTTCTGATCCAAGTAGTAATTGCCCTGTAGCGGGGTAGCGCCATAAGTACAACTCATGCAGCGCACTGTAGGCATTACTTACGGTTTTTTTGCATCGTGCTTTCTGCCCCTAGCTGCAACCCTTTCTTTCATTTTATTGTATCTCCTTTCATATTCTCTTTATTCCATCTTACTTTCCAGCCTCTCCTAACAATTGATTCATAGTGCAACTGCTTTGAGGTTTTCCTCCGTTATGCTTCTCAGACTTTTACTACCAATTTCTTTTTCAGCGCTGAATGACCTCATAGGTCCCAGTGCTTGGTCTTTGCCTAAATTTTTATTCCATTCAATTCAAGTGGTAATTGACTAGCTTTTGAAGTGGATTTGAAGATTAGTGGCTTCTTTCCCTGATAAAGTTCTTAGGGGCTTATTTTTTATTTTAATGAAATTTTGTTGAGTTGTTGGTTAAAATGAAAGCAGGTTTATGAATGACATTTTATGGAGACTTTGGCTGTGAACCATGGAGTATATCAGGATTTTGAATTAATATCGTATTAATGTCCTCACGCTGACCCAAGATTTTTTTTTATACTTATTGGAATATATAGCTTCTATTTCAAAGTATACAATACAATTTTATTCTCATTTGCGCTACTGACTTGAAGCGGTAGTCAGATTATAATCTAATCAATTCCTAACCTTCCAATAGAAGACATGAGAAGAGAAACATCTCCCCCTTACGGACAGAAACAGCAGGAGGAATACTCTTGGTCATGTAATGATATCCAACTCCAAGGTTGAACCAGTGTTAAATATTAATGTTCCCAAACCGACCATGTTTAATATTATACCTTTTTTTTTTTTTTTGCATTCAAGATAGATTACGAGTGAGGATGGTGAAAGTCACTGAGAGCGAATTTGGCTTCCGCAAGCTCAACCTTATTTCCATGAATTCGAAAAAGATAAGTGGCTTTTTTTAATTTCAAAGATAAACTGCATGAGCTTTAATGTTGTATGCAAATAAGAATGCCCAAGATGTCTTGGAAGTTACGTTGGTTCCTCGCGAAGGTTACTGCAGGTCCGCTATTAAAGCCACTTGAAAGTGTAAAATTCCTATCGAAAAGAGCCACTTTTCCGTAATTGGCACTCCTAACCAAACTGCATACTTGACCACTCTTCGAGTCGTCATATATAATACACTCCTACTTTGAATGCAAATGCCTTTGGCGCCTCTCTCTCTCTCTCTCTCTCTCTCTCTCTCTCTCTCTCTCTCTGGTCTGAGTTGCTTTGGGCGTGTGTGATCATTTCGCTGTCATTCGGATTCCATATTTTCTCTGCTCGAATATATATATATATATATATAGATATATATATATAAATATATATCTATATATATATATATATATATATATATATATATTTTATATGATGTGTGTGTGTGTGTGTGTGTGTGTGTGTGTGGATGCGTGTTTGTGTGTAACTTATCACTTGTTTCGTTTTCTGTTTTGAGCAATAATCATATTTCGAACGAAAATCTAATATGCTTCTTGTATATAAGTCAAAGATAAATGGGCAATTAGAATGCAGTGTACGACCTGAGGTTTTGTGAGCTGCACATTGACGTTAGTCGGTAGATATTTTTCGTAAAAGATCTGAATATTCATTTATTTTCTTATTTTTTTAGGACGACGAGGAATCTTATTGTAATTTCAGGTAAAATATCATAATGGAGCTTCCCACATAAGGAAAAGAAAATTCCCTTCATAAGTGTTATTTATCTCATTAGGGTCTAGTTTATTTTAGTCATTATGTTGCATTCATTATAATAAGACTGTATCGTTCAAACAGCAACATTTTAAAGTTACAGAGAGTAGTATAGAATCTCAAGCCAAAGCATTGATAAAAAAAAAAAAACCAGCAAGTATGCAGTGCGATCATTTCCAAAGCATATAAAACATTATAAGCCGAGTTTCATATTCGTAATAAGGATGGTTAACATATGGGAAAGCATTTATTATTAAATCTAAATAGTAAAAAGATAAATAAATCAACAACGGCATGATAACTAACAATGTATGGGACAGTGTTTCTACACAGGCAATAGACACGTTTAGATGTTCTCTCTCTCTCTCTCTCTCTCTCTCTCTCTCTCTATCTCTTCTGCTCTGCTCTCTCTCTCTCTCTCTCTCGAATTCTTTGTAGAGATCCAATAAACCTGACTGGTTTCAATTATGCTCTATTTCTAACTTCTCCAAGAAGATATCACGTGATAAAGGATCTCTTGGCGTGTTGTCGTCAGCAGTAAATCTCATCAGATGGAATTGCTATCCGTGTACTAATGAGATTTGTGTTCAGTTTTTGAGAGCCTGAATCTCTTCATTTTCCGGGAAGTGGCGGAATGATGGCCTTCGAAACGATGATAAATCTCTTTTTATTTGTATATTCCGCGTTTCAAAACTTATCCTCATTTACAAATCAGATTTTTTCATGGAAATTGAAGACTCATAACATGGGACATAGCATACGACTCATTCCAAGAAATGCTAAAAAGGAAAAATGAATGAAAAAGGGAATGAAAAAGAATGCGAGAGAAAATAGTTGATGTTACCCAAATCTGTTAAAACGATGGTCACAAATATGAAACAAAAACATTGTAGTTCCCTTTTCTCTGGGAAAGGAAGGCGTGGAGAGGAATTCCTCCACTGCTGGGGGTGTATTAGGTCTTTCCCTTTAGGTCGCACCCTTGTGTGGTGTGACGTTCGGTATGGAACGCGACATCATATTTGCTCGAAGATATCCAATAGGATGGAAATCGGCTGATGACACGACTTTGCCATGGCAACCCCCGTCCTGGCACTGGCATGTGGTATTGTCCTTCGGCCCTCGTTACGTAATTGGTTTCTCTCTCTCTCTCTCTCTCTCTCTCTCTCTCTCTCTCTCTCTCTGTGTTCTTCCGTTGCATCATCCTTCCTGCAGTAGTTCAGTTTTGAAATGATTTTTACCGAATTTACTGTAAATGAACATACCGCCTGAAGATATACAAGTCTTCATTTTTCGGAATAACTTTTGATCTCTTTCATGTTTGTACGGTTGGCATAATGGTGAAACGCACAAGTACTGGTAGAAAAACTGACGACATTGGTTTCTGGGGTGATCAGCCTTCTTGCATAATTACCGACTGGACTGTTATTGTTACTTTAAGACACGACCGAGGGATTTTGAACTTCCTGTAGTGGGTTCAACTCAGTGGCGTCATTTCAGATTTCTTGCGAGGTGGAGGGAAGGCTAAGATTTTGAGCTTATGGGATGGGTGGGGTGGCGAACGAAGCAAGCCCTATCAGTTGGGGGTAGGGGAGGAGATGTAAGGCCCCCCCCCCCCCCCCCCCCCCCCCCGAGAATTTTTTTATTTAATTTTTTGCATATTTCGGAGCATTTTAAACCCATAAAGTTGTGTTGAGTTAATAAAGCAGTAAACACGTGTGCCTCATCCACCCACGTTTCCATCCTCAGACATACAAGCACACACACACACACCTTGGAGTGAATTTTATTCTTATTCTTATTATTATCATTATCATTATTATTATTATTATTACTCCAAAGCTAAAAGGGGCAAACCAAGTCTTGGGGGGCCCATCGGTGTCTTGAGGGGGGCAAGTGCCCCACACAGCCCCCAGATGACGCCCCCGGTTGCACTATCTATTAGTTAAGTATATCTTAGATTTACCAGACCACTGAACTGATTAACAGCTGTCCTAGGGCTGGCCCGAAGGGTTAGATATTTTTAAGCAGTTAGGAACCAATTGGTCACCTAGCAACGGGACCTACAGCTTATTGTGGGATCCGAACCACACTATATCGAGAAATGAATTTCTATCACCAGAAATAAATTCCTCTGATTCCGCGTTGGCCGAGCCGGGATTCGAACTTCAGACCGCCTGATTGGGAGTCGAGTGCACTATTTATAATAATGAAATATTTCTTGGGGGTAGGTAGCGGATCGGGAGGGTAGGGGAGACATGGCACATCCACCCTCCTCCTGCAAACCTGTTTGTTCCCCCTGGGTGGGGCGGAGTAGGTAAGGGGTCGGAAAGGTGGGGGAGACGTGACACATCCAGGTTCATATTGCAAACCTGTTGTCCTCCCAGGAGGGTAGCTCCGGGTTCCAGCGCAAATTAGAGCACGCCATCAAGCTCTTCAGTAATAATCTCTTTGACAACAGTTTAATTTTTCAGTATTCAGATTCCGGGTCAATTAAAATAGGAAGTTAATGAGGCTGTTATGCAAGATAAGATTCGAAGCCGTCATCAAGTTACGCAGCTGTCTTCATGACCCTCCTCCCCCTCCTCCTTCTCCTCCGCCTCGTAATCTTCCTCTTATCTGGAATTGAGTCCTGTCTTTTTATTCAAATTAGTTGCCCATTGAGTTGACTGGGTTGCGTGAGATGAAACTGCAGATGAAAATTAGGGTAAAGTTTTCCCTTACTTTATTTTCATGTGGAAATAATTGCATTGGTGATTACAAAAAGGTAGAAAATATGACAAAGTTTCCTTGGCGCAGTCGAGTATTCTGTACAGTGCTCTCGTATAGTGCGTATGAAACTCTCACCCACGCCCCATGAAACTCTCAGCTGCGACCCATGAAACTTCCAGCCACGGGCAGGTGGTGGCATGTGTTGTTGCACCAATAGCGGTGCCAAACGCACGATCATGGCTAACTTTATATGATAAAATCTACTGAGGCTAGAGTGCGGCAATTTGGTATTTTTCATGATTGGAGGTTGAATGATCAACATATCAATTTGCAGCCCTCTAGCCTTAGTAGTTTTTAAGGTCTAAGGACGGAAAGAAAACGTGCGGACGGACAGACAAATAGCCATCTCAATAGTTTTCTTTTACAAAAAACTAAAACACGAATAAACTGAAGCTGTCGTCCTGAATGAAATGTTCTGTAGAGTGATTTACGTTCATGAAAAGTATATCTTGTTACATTTGTCTGATATGTTGAGATATAACATGAACACACCAGAGAGGGTTCGAGAGTGAAGAGAGTGAAGCATTATTTGCTAGGCATCCACATAAAAGGTTATCTTGGTATGTTTAGTGGAAACTAGTGTTCAAATATTGATATATACGCGTGACTGGAATCTACCGATCGATATATTTCGAATAAACATTTACATTTTATTTACATTTTCTGCGCACTTTTCACTGTTTTTTTTTCTTCACTGTAAAGTGTAATTTTTTTTATTATCTACATTAATTCTTGTTACATGCACCAGCTTTCGCTTTCGTCGTAGCTTGCTTGATTACTTATGATTCTGGACTGAGTATATCGATCCTAGAAACAGATAAACAGCAAGTGTAAAAGAGAGAGAGAGAGAGAGAGAGAGAGAGAGAGAGAGAGAGAGAGAGAGAGAGAGAGAGAGTTTTCCTTTGTGATGAGACTAACATTGTGGCCTCTACTGCGAAAGGAAACGAGTACGAGATTATAATCATCTTCATATTTCCTTTACGTGCAGAAAAAAAAATCTAATTTTGTTTTTCAGTTCCACACAGCGACAAAATTCAGCAGCGTCCTAAAATTAAGGTTTTCATTTCCCGAGAGCGGATTTTTTTTTACTTGACATAAAGAAAACTATGGAATATCATGCAATTTCTTCATCACACTTTGTCTGGATAACTGTGCAATTAGTGGAGCGTAAGTCATGATGGCAGTCGGTGCGAAAAATTCAATAACGACTGGCAGCATGAGTCGTATGGAAATCTACGGCACTGGATGGATAATGTTTATTGAATTTGAAAAAGAACAGATGAGACGAATAATTATTCGCGAATAACGCGCACACCTAGCACGAATATTTGGACAGCACAGGGCATAAATATTTAAGTAAGTGCAGGATTTACTGAAGGCAACCGCTCTGAGGTCTTCATCATCAAGTTATAAACAACTATTCAGAGCGAGAACCAAGATCTACAGGAAACCGCATATTATAATTCATCCTTTGTCGAAATTTGTGTGAATTCCAAAAGGACTTACAAGACATACGGTCTGATCCAGATTGATGAAAGTGAAACAGGAGAGAGAGAGAGAGAGAGAGAGAGAGAGAGAGAGAGAGAGAGAGAGAGAGAGAGGCTTTCGTGTGTTTTGCCAGAGGCTTAACCTCTTCCTAGTCTCCCGTAATCTTACCCACGATATGGCTCCCTTCACGAATATCCCAGAAGTATTCTTGAGCACGCAAGAATGATGAAGTTGGTTCCTTCATATGTTTTACATATATGCCTTACGTAGTATATATTGGACGTGTAACAAGGTTACAGGAGAGAAGGTTTCCCCACTTAGAGCAACGGATACAATACGTATGTCGAAGCAGTAAAATATTTGTATATTGCTTTACGTGATATGCTATTTATTCATTAGTTGATTATTGGAATAATTTTATTATTAAGTACGACACATCATTTACATCAACCTGTAAATATGCAAAGACGTATACGGCTCTGTTAAAGGAAAAAAATGATCAAGGGATCTTTGTTTCACTCTCTCTCTTTCTGTAAAGCATTGCTATCATTGGGGAATTTTCTGCGAATTATTATTATTTTGGTTTTCTTTTAAAAAAGACTGCTTCGGGCAGACGCACTGACTACTTTATGAACAAAAACCTATCTAAGAGAAACTACAAACGCAATTGTTATCAAGGATTTCAGTTATCTACAGAATGATATGGAAGTTACAAAGGCAAACTTTAGCATTCTCAGAAACACTAGAAATAAAAGGAAAATCTTTGTCACACTCAAGTTGACTGACGAGCCTCTTCCATAGAACTTCACAAATAATTATTGAATAGTCGACATGAAGTAAAAATATAATTATATTTTTTGAAAGGCAAGTATATATTTTGAGATATTCGTAAATATAGCGCATTCACTTTCCAATCTCCTCCGGTATAATCCAGTCAAGTGCAAGCCTTCTTGAGTTAAGTAATATACAATAGTAGATTCACATCAGGCGTGCATTTGATGTCTAGGCCAGTCCCTTACGACGCTCCTGATTGGCTGTTGATAATCCAATACAGGGCTGGAAACTCTCAGTCTCTCTCGAGAGTTCACGTGGGTAGGATCTATGTTCCACCTCTCCTGACGGATACGTCTTTAAGGAGAGGTAGAACATACATTCTGCCTGTGTGAACTCTCGAGAGAAACTGAGAGTTTTCAGCCCTGTGATTGGTTTATCAACAGCCAATCAGGAGCATCGTAAGGGACCGGCCTAGACATCAAATGCACGGGTGATGTGAATCTACTACAGTATATAGCATTCAGGGGAATGTCCATCGCGCCCAGTGTATCACTATTCAAAGTAATTGTTCATGATACGGTTGTGGATTGTAAGTAAATGCGGGTATTCCATTTCTAATCAAACTCATGATTGAATCATTTGACTTATTCCATTACTTGTGTTTATTTATGTAACTTCCCTTCAACTTGAGTGAAATGACTTCCTTTGAAACGTGACTAATAACCCACCGAATATGGGAGCGTGAATATTAGGTTTTCAGTGAAGGTGGATTTCTGGTAGAAATTCAGTTTGCTCTTGAAAGGAAAATATAATCGACATTCGTATCTCGAGATCATTTTCTCTTAACTAACAAGAAATAACAGACATCAGGACCTGAACCTTGAACCACTCATCTCATGACAGTCAACACTTCAGCCGACTCAAAATTCTGCGTTGAATTTCCCCATGAGGTTTTCGAAAGTTCTTTGGGCTGCTGGGAGGGTATTAAATTTAATGCAGGTACACTGTCATTAATATGTGTGCCTGGAAAAACTACTCACAGTAACGATAATGTTAAGAGTTTTTGTATTAATCTCTAAGGAAGTGATTTTCCTTTAAAAGCGATGTTCGATTGGTCACAGTCCAGGCATGGGATCTCGTATTGTTTTTTGTTGGACGTTAATCATGGATTTGGCTAGGGTATTTGGATAGGTAAAGGCAGAAGGGTTAGATTTTTCGAGAGTCTGTGTCTCCGTCTTAATCCTGTCCAGGTGTGGGATTTCTATTTTATTGTTGGGTGCCTCTCTGGTCTTGTCTTGAGGGGGTCAGTAGAAAATTACGGGTTGCATTTATGAATCGCTGTCTCAGTTATATGGCAGGATACCTGAAAGACGAAAGCTGCTTATGAATCAGCTCAAATTCCTTTACCAGGAAATCTGGGGAACAAATTCATAAGCCTCTTAAGAATAGGTTGCTAGCTATGCCTATTTTGATAGAAATGTCATGAATGTATGAAAGTGAGAATGCTGATTTTCTGTATATGGTGAATTTGTATTCTGTCGACATGACAGAATACAAATTCACCATAATTATTAAAACGTCAAGAAAAGGAATTTTTTTGTGTTTCCCATTCAACTTTGAGTTTGATGCTGAGCACTAATGTGTTTAATTTTGAAAGGAAATCGTTGAAATTGCCCTAGCTATTATCCCAAAATGTTAGAATATCATCCGTTATAGAATGACCCCCCCGAATGAAAATACATTATTGGATACACATAATTCAACTAATTTTATTATTCTGTCAAGAGCCAGTGGGAAATTATCTTGACAGGGGGCTAATTTTTCCCTCAAAAACTGTAGAACATATTGTACTGGTACTTTTGTGAATAGGGAATCTATATCAAGGCTTAAAAGCTTTATGTTGTGAAGTGGTATATGTGTTTCTTTGAATTTGTAACAAAATTCTTCCGAATGTTTAATGTGACTGGGAGAAAAGTGCCCAAAAAAGGGGAAAGGAGGCCAGCTAACCATTTAGAAATTGTATAATTGAAAACTGCACATGAGATTATGTGTCTAAATGGAAGATTGTCTTTGTGAGTTTTGGGAAGGCCATAAAAGTAAGGTTGTTTTGGGTTAATGACTTTAAATTTCTTCAATAGTTCAGTGCTCTTTTTGTCTTGGCCAATTAATCTTACCTAAAAAAATTCTGTGGAGACGTTTTGGAGGGGATTTTTCGTCAATTTGTCGTAAGTGTTTGTGTCACTAAGGAGTTGGTTGATTTTGTCGAGGTAGAAATCTTTGTCCATGATTACGATTTTGCCGTCTTTGTCGGATCTACTTATTATAACATCGAACTTTTTTTTATCGAGCGGATGGCTATCGTTAATCTACGGGGTACAGGTTATTTCTTATTAAGGTCAGTTAAAGCATTTAATAAAACGCCTTTTAAAAATATCTCTTCACAGCTGTAATTTTTTAACCGATATGAAGTTATCAAGAGTAATTATAAAGTCTTGATTATTTTTACGGTCTGGCACAAGGGCAAACGGATAAGCCTGGATTTAAGACTACGTGTTGGTTTACAGTAAGAGGGGTGTTACATAAATTTAAAACTTTATCTTGTTGCTCAAGATTATTCCAGTCGCTATTGTTTATTATTTAACTTGCAGGAAAGTCTGTTGGAATGAGTCTCGCTATTATAGGCAGCAATGTCGGAACAAAATGAAACCAGATACCTGTATACGTGGTCCGTTGTGAGGTTCCATATATCACTCTGCGTAGTACGAAGATGTCGTGTTCCGTGTTCGCATTTCTTTCCTCCAGGAAAATCTTGTGTGAGAGTGGGAAGGGGTCCGATTGCAGAATCCATCTCCCGAACCTGTACATTTTTGGAAGTAATTGTTCCTTGAGGCATTCTTCTAAAAAGTGTTTTTGATTTTTCAGCAGGTGTAGTCCGATCAGTTCTTTCTCAAACTTGCGGAAAACGGGCTTGACTTCTGGATGCGAGCGGAGAAACGTAGAAAAGCAGTTGAATTCCATAATGGGCCAAAAATGAATGATAAAAATGTTCTGTGACAATAGAATTCCATCTAATGAAAGGAGCCCATAAAAACGCCAAAATGTAGAAAATAAGTACTATATTTCAGAGAGTGCTGTCTCTCTCTTCAGGTAGGTGATGAATGAGAAAGGTTACAGAAAAGGCGGTATTTATACCTGTGGTATAAATACCGCCTTTCTGTAACATCTTCAAGGGCGCCTGGGATTCAGATATCATAGATAAAATCTTCCTTCAACCAACGCTTAAGAAGATTAAAGATGAATTATCAGTAGGGCTGACTTACAACGGCTACCTGTGGATGGATCTCCAGGTAGAAATACCGTCTTTTCTGTAACTTTTCTCATTCATTACCCACCTGAAGAGAGAGACAGCAGTCTCTGACATATAGCACTTACTTATTATATTCAGGCGTTTTTGTGAGCTGCTTTTATTAGAACGTTTTTACCAGTCACACACACACACACACACACACACACACACACACACACATATATATATATATATATATATATATATATATATATATATATATATATATATATAAAGGTGCGTATGCATCCCTGCACATATTCACGCCCACACACGGTAACTATTTATTTTGGGAAATCGTATCCCCTCCCCAACCCGAGTAGGCTAATAGAGTGAACCTTGCCTTGCGCAAGAGAACAAATTTTCTCCCAGTCTTTTCAAGATCTCTCAAGATCCCCTTCAGCTGTTTACCTTCCTCCAGCGCCTTCTCGTTGCAATTCGAATATTCTCTGAAAAATATCAACACCCCGGCTTTCCCTTCTTATCTTCTTGGCTTCTTTTAGGACCTGCGTTCTGCATATTTTTATATGCTAATATGTTTTTTCCTTGTATTTTATTATTGCGCACTATCCGAGTTTTTAGCTGACTATACTTTCAAGTTTAATGAAGTAGGAATTAACATTTAAATCATTTTATTGAAGTTGAACTAATTTTCAGTTGAAGGCCGTTTTTTTCTTCAATAAGAAGCAAAATGATGCTTCTCGCAAACAATTTATTATTACTAGAAGTAGGCCCATTCCCTGAAAAATATATTCAGCATTTTGTTTTACTTTTATATAATAATTGGGTGTATGACTTCAACTTTGAAAACAATTTATACTAAAAGTTTGAAGTGTTTTCTTTCCCCACTTTTCGCGAGACCTTAACAAACGGTAATATCCAGACGGGTTATTTGTAGTGGAGTGAACCTCACTTCTATTGTTAAGTCATACAGGTTTGTGACGCGATATCGTCAGTAACTTCTCACCAGAAAACTTTTTACATTTGGGTTAATACATACTGTAGTCAAACACGATTTACTTCGGATATTTACCAAGTCATGCAGCCTTGTTAATTAATTTCCGATCTGTACATTTTTAAGAATATCCTATATTATCAGTATGTATGTTGCATTTGATGTTGGAGAAATCAGCTTCAATATGAGTGTGTTCGCTGCGCAGATATAAATAAATTAATAGTTAATAACGTGATAAGTAATTACTTAAGACATCAGCTGCAAATGAATGCCAGCGTCGTCTGTTCGGATGTACGCCATAGCCGGGTGACGCCAAAAACTGGGAAACCAAGTTTATTGAAACTTTGAGTTAATTAGCTTTTAGGAGAGATCGGGTTGGACCTCGCGCATACGTATGTGTCATGGTAACCATTACAACTCAAAGAAGATTATTTTCAAATACACTGACATTTTTTCATGCACTATTTGCATTTTCCCTCACCCCTTTTAGTTTTCTGTAAATCAAAATTATGGTGCTGGCTTTAGCCGTCAGTCCGTCCGCCCACAGATCTAAAAAAAACTACTGAGGCTAGAGGGGGGCTGCAAATTGGTATTTTGATCATCCACCCTTCAATAATCAAACAACTCAAATTGCAACCCTCTAGCCTCAGTACTTTTTATTTTATTCAATGTTAAAATTTAGCCATGGATCGTGCATCTGACTTGCTTTCCGGAGCCATGGGACGCGCCCTCACTCTGCCGCATCTGGTGAGCAACTGAAGAGCTGCCGGTAATAATGATGGTTTTATACAGCATTACACGTTGTACAGAAAACGCGATTGAGCAGAAGATTTTTACTTGCCTTATTTTCGCATGTACTTCCCAAAAACTTTAACAGTTTCACTCATTATTTTTATTTGATCCTTATTCATCAAAAAGTATACCTACCGTGGCCCAATTAATCTTCACTTTCTATTTGCATTCTATCTTCTTAATCATCTTCATAGGCCCAGTTTAATCAGTTATCTGTTTATTTTCCCTTTCAGTTAAATTAGATGTCCATCAATCTGGAACCCCGAATTCGCTCCCGCTTCCTCGGATCCCACAGTAAGCTGTAGGTCCCGTTAGAACCAGATGAATTTATTTCTGGTGAATAGAATTCCTTTCTCGACACAATGTGATTCGAATCCCACATTTTAAGCTATAATTCCCTTTGCTTGGTAACCAGATGGTTCTTAGCCACGTAAAAAAATCTAATCACACGGCTAGCCCTAGGAGAGCTGTTAATCACCTTATTGTTCTGGTTGAATTAAGATATACTTAACTTTGCAGCACTGGACAGCAGTTGTCGGTGTTCCTGTCCCCAAGACTTACCTACCTTTAGAGGGACATTCCCTCCCATACTAGGGTCAAACATCTTGCAAGGGGCTCGTAATTAAAGCCGTTGGCACTTTGGAAGGTGTCCAAATTCAGGTAGTAGGTACCATTTACCTCCGCCGCAGGATCAGTCATTATATTTGGGCTGATATTGATTTTTTTATGTTGCCGTGGGCATTGTTAATATTATATATATGTATATGTGCATATATATATAATTATTCTATATTACTATATATATATATAATATATAATATCAATATCTATATATATATATATATATATATATATATATATATATGTATATATATATATATACATATATATATATATATATATATTATATATATATATATATATATATATATATATATTATATTATATATATATATATATATATATATATTTACAAAGAGAGAGAGAGAGAGAGAAGAGAGAGAGATATCCCTTGAAAGCCATCACAGCGTTTCTACGACAAGTGCGGTTTCATGATAAAGCCTTTCGTGTTTCCATCACAATCGCAACCAAATGTTGGCCCCAGTTCATAGTTTGGCCAGTAGGCCGCGAGGTATGCAAGGATCCTAATGAACGTGACCTGAACGCTGCACTACCCAGCCATTGCACCCATTTTGGGTGATTGCACTTCATAAAAGGTGCGAAATGTCTGAATAAATGATACCTATTGTTAAAACCGAAACGCTGAAAGTTTCATAACCTTCAAGATCAGTCTTATAAAATTGAAACAATTCGATGTCGTTTACAAGTGATGATCGTTTTTCGGTGCCTTTTTTTTGTTTCATTATTTTTTGGGGGGATGGGGGTAAGGCAGCCGGCGATGGGTGGAGAGAATTTATATTGTAAAATTCAAAGCAATTGTGGTGGTTAGTATATTCTAATCAAGTAAATGAATTGCCGTAATGTTGCAAATATATTGTGCGAGAGAGTTTCAGTGCCATATCGACTTCTGTAAGGAACAACAATTGATAAACGTGCATTAATGACAGACTCGGGTGTAGGAATATGACGTCTGTATTGATAGAGAGAGAGAGAGAGAGAGAAAGAGAGAGAGACCTTACTTACCTTACAGACCTTACAGTTCGTTCGGGTTGCCCCAGGTCCCTCAGTGTGAGGCACCTCTAATGTCTACCAGAGAGTTGCTAGTACATCTTCCGGTATATTTTGCATCTTCCAATCTTGGATGGTCTGGGATGCAGTTTAGATATTTGTCGAGCTTATTCTTAAACACATCTACGCTCACTCCTGATATATTCCTCAGATGAGCTGGCAACGCATTGAATAGACGCTGCCATTATCGATGCTGGTGCGTAGTGGATTAATGTCCTGTGTGCTTTCCTTATTTTTCCTGGTATTGTTTTGGGCACTGTTAATCTACCTCTGCTTGCTCTTTCTGATATTTTTAGTTCCATGATATTTTCTGTTATTCCTTCTATCTGTTTCCATGCCTGAATTATCATGTAGCGTTCTCTTCTCCTTTCTAGACTATATAATTTTAATGATTGTAGTCTTTCCCAGTAGTCAAGGTCCTTAACTTCTTCTATTCTAGCTGTAAAGGACCTTTGTACACTCTCTATTTGTGCAATATCCTTTTCATAGTGTGGGTACCATATCATATTGCAATATTCAAGTGGACTACGAACATATGTTTTATAAAGCATAATCATGTGTTCAGCTTTTCTTGTTTTGAAGTGCCGTAACAACATTCCCATTTTTTTTTGCTTTACATTTTGCCAAAAGAATTGCTATTTGATCATTGCATAACATGTTCCTATTCATCATCACACCAAGGTCTTTAACTGCTTCCTTATTTGTGATTGTCTCATTATTAGGTCCCCTTTATGCATATAGCTTTCCTTCTCTGTCTCCATAATTTATTGATTCAAATTTATCAGAGTTAAATACCATCCTATTTTCCTCTGCCCAATCATATACTTTGTTAAGGTCTCTTTGTAGAGCGTTCCTATCTTCATCACAAGTAATTTCTCTACTTATTCTTGTGTCATCAGCGAAACTATTCACTACCGAATCCTTAACATTACTGTCTATGTCTTCAATCATAATAACAAACAGTATTGCAGCTAACACCGTACCTTGTGGCACACCGGATATTACCTTGGTTTCATCCGATTTCTCATCGTTTGCAATAACTATCTGTTTTCTGTTGTGTAAAAATTCTTTTAACCATCTTCCTATTTTATCTACGATATTGTGTTTTCTAATTTTCTTTGCTAATATATTATGGTCTACTTTGTCAAAAGCTTTTGCAAAGTCTAGATAAACCACATCTGTTTCATTCCGCTTTTCATATTTTGAATATGTTCTCACGGTGGACTAACAGTTGGGTTTGTGTACTTTTTCCGGGTACGAAACCGTGTTGTCCTATATTAAACAAATTATTTTTTATTAAATGTTTCATAATATTTTTCTTCATTACCCTTTCATACACTTTCATAATATGTGATGTTAGACTCACAGGCCTATAATTACTTGCCTCAAGTCTTGATCCACTTTTGAAAGTAGGGGTGATATATGCTAATTTGTGCTCATCATAAATCTTGCCTGTATCTACACTTTGTCTTAATAATATTGCAAATGGCTTTGCGATAGAATGAACTACTTTCTTTAACAAAATAGCAGGGATTACCATCAGGCCCTGCAGCAGCTCCATTTTTAATTTCATTAATTGCCTGCACAATATCAGCTTCATTAATTTCTATGTCAGCTAAATATTCACTATTTCGTCCCTTACTTCTATATCATTATCTTCATTATCTATTCTAGGGGTGAATTCTCTCTTATATCGTTCTGCCAGTATGTTGCAATTTCCTTTTTTTCATTCGTTAATCTCCCTTCAATTCTCAGAGGGCCTATTTCTATTCTTCTTTTATTCATCTTCTTCGCATATGAGTATAATAGTTTTGGGGTTTTGCTTGATATTTAATAGGGTTTTTTCTTCCAATTCCCGTTTTTCATTTTCTTTTGATTGTATAATCTTTTGTTCTGCATTTTCTATCTTACTTTTTAGTTCTATAACTTTCCATGCATTTTTTTCTTTTGCAAGACCTTTTTTCCACTTTCTGATTTTCTGGAACAAGATCCTTCTGTCTCTTGGTATGCATGAATGATGTTTACTTTTCTTCTTCGGTATATATTTATCACTATTTTCTCTAATATTTTATATAATATCTCCGTATTTACCCTTATGTCATCGCTTAGGAAATGTTATCCCAATCTTTGTTTAATTCTTCATTTATTTCTGACCATTTTATATTTTTACTGTAGAAGTTGTATTTTCCATATCCTTCCCACTTTTTCATTTCTTGCTTATCTCTGTTTTCACTTGCTTTGGAATGAACTGTTAATTCTATGACATTATGGTCTGAAATACTCGCATTATAAACTATTATTTCTTTAACATAATTCACCTCGTTCACAAATACTAGGTCTAAAGTATTTTCCTTTCTTGTTGGCAGGTGATTTATTTGTTGAATGTTGTATTCTAGTAGCATATCTAATAGCTTTTCGAATTGCCTCTTATCTTCTGCACTACTATTACTCTCTTTTTTATATGTATAAGTACATCCACAATCTCCTATTCGTTCTTTCCATTCTACGAAAGGAAAGTTGAAGTCACCAGATAGGAGAATAGTCCAGTCCTTGTGATTTCTACATATATCATCCAATTTTTCAATTATTAAGTCAAACTCTTTAGTATTAGGAGGTCTATAAATTACTATGTTCATTAATTTTTCAGATTCAAATTCTACCGCTATTAGTTCACATTCTGAGTTACTATATTTCTCATATATTTTTCCTTGTTTTTTGTCTTTCCCATATATTGCGGTTCCCCCTTGATTCCTATTTTTTCTATCTGATCTATAAGTTTGGAACCCTTTTTATTTGATCATCATTCCCAGTCTCTTGGGAATACCAGGTTTCACTTATATTCATTATATCTATTTTCTTTACAATTTGGGTTAGTTCTTCTAAGTACTCTATTTTTCTTTTTGAGTTACTCGTAACTAAACCCTGCGCATTCATCACTATGATGGTTTGCGTGTTTTCTCCTTCATTTAATATTGGTAGTAATAAGGATTTTCCCATGTCTCTTTCCTGTTCTGGTATGTTGTTCTTTTTTTCATTTCCAGAAATTCTGACATTAAAAAATCCAGAGAGAGAGAGAGAGAGAGAGAGAGAGAGAGAGAGAGAGAGAGAGAGAGAGAGAGAGAGAGAGAGAACTTTGTCTAATTTAATTCCTGAATGCAATTATTTGGCGCAATATGAAAAAATGTGCTGAGTATTCACGCATACATTTACAATATGGTGTTTTTTTTCTTTTTTTCTGCTACATGGGTGGTATTCTAGGTATGTTGGTTCGTCATGATGTCAGTTAAGGAGGGATAAATATTGCTAATGTGATTAGAATATTCAAATTGATGCTCGACACCTCGTGCAGATGGGGACAGTTGTACCGATACGTTAAACGCTTCTGTGGAGTTAATATTTACAATGAATAATGTAAAGAATTTAAATATAAACTGCTGTCAGCGATCGTCGATTGCTGGTCGTACATTATACGGTCGTAAGTCTAAATAATCTAGGGTGAAGAAATAGTGCCAGTATTAATTTTCGTGAAGCGAAAACATTGTACCTAGTGTGAGGAGGCTGTAAGTGAACTTTTAGGTGAGAATTAAAGATCAGAACAAGATTTGCTAAAGAGAAACGGCCTCAAAACCACATTTAACCAATCAAAGTAAATACAACAATAGAGTTTATTTCCTTATTTTAGATGAAAATAAAATAGGCTATAATAATCAGTTATAAGTAAAAGAGGCTGAATTACTAACTCATTTACTTTAATCCTTCAAAAGAGCTGTATATTTTCCCGAAGAACTGACATGTAAAAGTAGATGAATATGTAAATGTTTTTTACAGTCATGTAAGAATAATATAAAATAATTTTATCCCCCATTGTATATCTATAGCCTAGTTATTTTGCGCACGGAAAGAAATTGGTAAAGGGCAGAGCATGTTACTTTGTTAATCTTCGTTCATTTAAAATGTGTTTTTTTTTAACACAACTATGCTCCAATAGTTGGTTTATATTTGTTTGTTATATATTTTTCCATTGATTTAAATTTGAAATTTATCATTTTAAAAAATCAAAATAAAAAAAATATTTAATTATGACGTTGCTGTTTATCTTATTAGAATTATTGATTGTTATTTGTAAGTACATGATATGCTTCAAATATGTGCAAAAAATTTGCAAATGTATAAAATAAAAATTTATGAAATTTGAAAAATTCCATAGAAGGACGACAAAAGCACCTATAACTAAAAATCTATTCAGTAAAATTAATTGAAGTTTACTGTCAAAACTTCTTGTACCATGCTAAACGAATGCTCAAAGTTTCATGAGTCTAAACACAATATTTATGTGGGCTGTCGATGACGCTATCACGTCCCTTTAGTCCATTGATCGTACAACTTAGTTACCCCTTCCTCCTCATCGGTCGATTAGAAAATTTCCCTGAAATTCAGTATCAAATATGAAACAACTTTATTGTTACAGTGCATACGAGCACGACCCTTTGTTCCATTATAGTTCAGTAAAAGTTCAGTAAAAGAAAAGCAGAAAATTTTGAACATTTACTGAAGGGATTATTGTCTATAATGATATGCATTAGTTTTTAAAATGAATGTTGATGATAGACTTTGGTATTATCTTATTCAAATATAGTGCCGTTTATATATATATATATATATATATATATATATAAAAGATAATATATATATATATATATATATATATATATATATATATATATATATACACATATATATGTGGTTTTATATATATAATATGATATAGATATTATATAAGCTATTATATCATCTAATACGTATTATCTAATATTATATATATATATATAATATTCTATATATATATTATATATCTAATATATAATAATCTATATATATACATATATATGTTATATAATATATATATATAGTATATGTATATATACTATAATAATATATATACTATATATATATCAAAATTAATTCCATTTGTACCAAGTACTAGAGGTAAAATGAACGTACATTTATTTTTTTTATACAAACGATTTTAATAACATGATGACGTAAAGTAAATTCAATGCTTTTCTCTGGTCGTACACTGATAAGAGTGACCGTCGTTCCACATATTCTCTGCCATGTCCTCTCCCTTTTTTTCTCTCTCTCTATTCCGCCCTCCCTCTCTCTCTCTCTCTTTCCTCATTTGCCATGGTAAGAATTCCATTTCGTGGCCCTTTCATTGGGAACTCGAATCACAATCGGCTGGTCACATGCACTTCTATCTCAGTGCTATCTTATTAAGGGTCATCCATTTCGACCTCCCTAAGTAAGTGGATGTCGTGCACATGATGATGAAGGCATCATCTAATTTCAATTTTCAAACTCACTCGGTTTCTCGCAGTCGGTTAGCCCTCGTTCCTCTTTGTGAACAATTGCCGCTGCACAAAAATCATTGTGGTCAGTGTTTTCTGCCAGAAAGTTCAGCCAGCACAAGCACTCAACAGAAGGCCAAGTTTTCAGTGGTTTCTGGGTCAGTCTTCTGGTCCTCTTCTCTTCCGCCCCCTCGTAACTAACTTCCTTCATAAACCGTGGTGTTCTGTGGTCCGTCATACACGCTACATTTCCTTTTATGTATTTTTTTCGCTTCCTCGAGGAGTAAGCTTACAAACTACTTTGTCGCTGTTGTTTTTTGGGGGTTGGAAAAGTCCACGAAAGAACCTAAAAAGTCTGAAAATGTATTTCTTGTTGAGTTAAAGATATAGGAATTTTAGGATAGGACATTTATAATTTATGTATTAGAATGAAAATTTTAAATATAAATAATGTGCATGTTAAACAGGACAGAAAAAATTATTTATAATAAAATATAGCGTATTTATTTCAATTATCGTTGGTGAAACAAAGCTCTATTTGACACGTAGATTTTAGCACGTTTTAATTTCTGTTAAAATTTAGGATTATAATGTTCACAACTTATGCGTGAGGGGAAAATCTTGCACACGTGCCAAGTATGCTGGAGGTCGGATCACTCCTTTTTTTCATTATTTAAAGTCAATCACCGTTTTTTGATCACGTCTCTGTGCCATAGTTTTGTCGACTTCTGCACAATTCCTTCGTGTCATGTGTTTTTAACTTCATGTGTTTTTAACTTCATTTTGATCAACTTGGGTCATTCCATTGATGTTTCACGTCTGTCGCAGCTTTTGAATGTAGGTAGGGTTTGTTAAACTCTTGTCGATAACCAGAAAATTATTATGTAAGAGACGACCTACTTCAAGAGGCCGGAGTTTCTATATTGTTTGTGGTTTCAGTTTATGTATATTTTAAATAGAATAAATGCTTCCAAAACCAAATCGGATGATTATCATATATATTTCATTAGTTTGAAGGTTGTTGCATAAGTATAAACCGGCCCAGACACAACCACACTTACCAAATTCATTACATATGCTTCTTACTGCGGACGTTGGTTCGAATCGCGCAAAGGGGGTTTGATTCTCCTCCAGTTGTTCCTTCACGCTGATTCGAAGCGTTTGGTAATAAGCACATTCAAATAGTAGGAGGCAGCCGAGAAATTAAAAAGGCCATGATAGATGTTTTACAAAAGGATGGAAATTATTTTATAAAGAGTTTCCACTTTTGAGTAGTCACTTAGGTGCATATTATTTGTTGGATGAGCTCGTTGGTTTGCATTATGCACACTGGAACCCGTCGTCTGCTGTCTCCCCCACCCTCCCGATCCCCTGCTTACCCCGCCGCCACAAAGGGCGGACAAACAGGTTTGCAGGAGAAGGGTGGATGTTTCCCTACCCTCATGTTGCTCTACCTGTCCAGCCCATACACGGGCCGGACAAACTGGTTTTCAGAGGGTTGGTGGATGTGTCATGTTTCCCCTACCTTCCCGATCCCCTAACTACCCCGCCCCCACCCGGGGCGGATAAAGCTGTCTGCAGGGGATGGGTGGGTGTGTCATGTCTCCCCTATCCTCCCAATCTCCTACCTACCCCGCCCCCATCTGGGGCAGTAAAAACAAGATCCATTCGGATTTTATTATTTTAGATAGATAGATCGCGTCTTCATAGACATTGTTCACCCGAACTCGTAATAATAATGATAATGAAGAAATGAACGAGTCGCTCAGGTGATCGCTCTCGTGGTGATTGCTCGGTTCCCAGGGTTGTTGAGGACGCACTCCAACTAATGTTATGCCGAAAGTTTATGTTGAAGTCAATTCTAATTAATGGGATATTGATCGCCAAGTCACCCCAGCAGAAACATTCAATGCAGAGTCAGCGTGTTACTCTTTAGACCTTTAATGCTTTTGTATTTGGTTGAGCATCGTGTTAATGGACGGTTTCCCAAAGATGTTAGGGTGTTCAGAATCGAGCGGTAATTACATTTTTGTAATATTTTTTTATTGGACTCCCCTTGAAGTATCCCAATACCGAAGCAATCTACAATAAAGCACTGGATTACTTCAGATTTTCAGGGACGACATTTTCACGTCAAGTCCCGACGTCGATTCGGCAATAAAAAAAAAATTGATGATGTCAAATATAGCATAATATTATCTCCTCTTTTATTTCCGCGTTGAGCTGGAACAGTGATGTTTCATCTCCATGTATCTAAATTGAACGATCCTTTGAAACGGAAAGTTTCGGACGCTCTACGGGCTGCTCTAGGAGCAAGTGCCGGTGCTGGCATAAGGCCAGCATAATCTCAAAAACAACAACTTACGGAAATAGAAGGGAGTATTCGGAGGAACTTCCTCATGCTCAAACCAAACAAAACCAGTCTTTCTCTGTTTTTGTCCTTTGGCTACAGACATGTTTTTCCTTGGTTAGTCTTCAAATTTTTAAGATGGATATCTATGCTTTAACGATGATATTGGAATTCAGTGAAAATACAAAAACACTGAATATCGGAGTGATTATTCTCCATTGTGTTCGAATCAATAACAACGAAGCTATGTAAAGAGTAAACTCTGTATTGAAATATCAAAACTTAAGGTGGGGAAACCCTTTATTCTAGAGTAAATAAGTGGATATGAGTCACATGCACTTTAGGGATAGAAAAAATGAGCGCATGCAACATTTTTAGTCTAAATATCCCAAGTGCTAAGAGGTGCGAGTATTTTTGGAATGACTGACTATTCCCTTTCATTTATGACCCGGATGAAGCTAGATATTAATTGGCGCAGCCAAATTAGATTACAGGAACCAGCAGGCGGCGGTTGTGTATCTTTTTGCGTATGATTTTTTTATGACGATAATTATAAAAAAATGAAGTGGTCATTATAACAGCGTATTACACTTTTTCTCTATCAATCAAACAGTCACCGATATATGTGCTAAATTCATCTACCAGATGTTTCAGGAAAATTACATATTTTGCACCGAAGGAAAATAAACGGACTTATTCTTTTATACAGACCACTGATCAGTGAGCTGTCTTTTATCTCCTAATTATCTGATCCAGCATTGTAACTAATTTGCCATTAAACGTGTTCATTAGTCTAATGAGGCGTCAATGTCAGTATCATTCATTTCGCGTTTCGTAACAAATATCAACCCCAACTTCAAATGCAGCGAATCGTTTACGTAAAATTAAAGAAATAAATAAAAATGTAAAAAATGAGCCAAAGTTTCTTCGGCGCAATCGAGTTTTCTGTAGTACAGCGCATAATGCCGTATGAAGCTCTCAGCCGCGATCCAGACGCACGATCAGAGCTAACTTTAACCTTATATATAAATAAAAACTGCTGAAGCTAGAGGGCTGCAATTTGGTATGTTTGGTTATTGGAGGATGAATGATCAACAGTTCAATTTGCAGCCCTCTATCCTCAGTAGTTTTTAAGATCTGAGGGTGGACAGAAGAATTGCGGAAAGGCGGACAAATAGCCATCTCAATAGTTTTATTTTGCAGAAATAAAATAATTTAAAAAAATAAATTTTTTTTATCTATGTACCTAACCTGATATTGAACAATTGATCTAAATTTCATACTCTTTCGTTATAAAATGTTACGACGATAAGATCCATTGCAGCTATCTTTACGCAGCTATCTTTACACATGTATAAAAACTAATACATGTACACATGCTAGTGCATGCATGATGTTTTCTTACTTTTCAGGTGCGTCCTCAATCAACAACCAAGAGGAGTATTAATTTCGACCGATGCATATGTGCGTGTGTGCCTCTCGAGAGCAGATATTGCACTGAAGCTGAAATGAACCTTCACTCGTAACTGGCGCGTAATTGAGAGCGTTTTGTCAGTTGTTGAAATGCCACGCGGCCAAAATAGACAGCAATTCGTAAACTCTGGTTTTCTGACTAATGGTGCTGCAGCGCACGAGCTTTTAGACCATATGCTTCGTTACGTGATCATTACAAAGTTGGGTTCATTCCGGCTCCAGAGCAAAAACTGTTCTACAGATGTATGTGTATTATTATTATTATTATTATTATTATTATTATTATTATTATTATTATTATGATCCCTATTCATATATGGAACAAACCCACTACAGCCATTGACTTGAAACTCAAGCTTCCAAAGAATATAAAGGTGTCCATTAGAAAGAAGTAAGAGGAGGTAAAATGAAACAAAGAATAAAAAATAGAGACCCTACTTATTAAAGAATGAAAAAATAAATGAATAATTACAAATAGATAAAAAATGTATTAAAAAGAAATGAGAATAGTATTAGGGTATAATGTATGGCACCTTCGCTTGAACCTCTGAAGTTCCAACTGCACGACTTCCTGTGGGAGGCTGAAGTTCCACAGTGCAACGGTATCGGGTATAAAGGACCTCTGTATTCTGAACAGTGATGCCGTTTTTTCTACGCAACATTGGCTTTCAGCAATGTTACCATAGGCAGTTCATCTGATTTTTTTTTTACTTTATTTATGATTTAATGGTTAGAATGCCTATTTTCCGATGTAGAATTATTTTCCGTGATGTTAGCAAACTACACGTCACTAGCTTAATATAAAAGTATTTTTGACGAAGAAAATTAAAGGATTTCAATAAAATTCATTTGTATAAATAAGTAGGATATGTTTTATGTCTTTATTTTCATAATAAAACATAAAAAGGTAAAGTGAAGAATTTATTTCTTCAGTCCCGTGGCCTGTGGTCGGAAGAGCCAGGAAGGGTTGCCAGATGTCACCAGAAAGCCACACTAATAGATGAAATTCCTCAAAACGGCAACCCTGCTCTGGAACTGAGCAGTTCGACGGCGAGTTACATTTACTGCATATTGTTGCTGCTGTTCAGGGAATCTGGTTAACCGCGCTCGGCAGATAAAGGGGGTATATGTATGTAAAAGCGGAAATAAACATGTTCCCCTTATTGGTGACTTTCATGTATAAATAAGACCATACATCCAAAACGTAATGAGGATTTTCTTCATATCATTTCCACTGGGATATAAGATTTACGGATGGAAATCATTTCCAAAAGTTCATTTAAATAGAAGTTACAATTCCTAACACACATACATGCATACCTACATACATTAAAATAATTTTGAGATTTATTTATATTATTTCCATTGAAATAGAAGATCCTAAGAAGGAGAACGTCTCCAAAAAGTCATCTTAGTAGAAAATAAGTACAATATATATAATATATATATATATATATATATATATATACATACATATATATATATATATATATATATAGATTATATATATATATATATATAACATTTCAACATATTTATGAAAATATATATCCTATTATTTCCACTGCTAGTGAAAAATAAGGCATATATATATATATATATATATATATATATATATTATATATATATATATATATAATATATATATATAAACATATATATATATATATATTATATATATATATATAAACTATATATATATAAATATATAATTATATATATGTGTGTGTGTGTGTGTGTGTGTGTGTGTATTATTTATTTTTCACTATCAGTGTAAATGATATGGATATAATATTTTCATGAATATGTTGAAATGTATACGAGTACGTATGTATGTATGCATGTTGGTTTGTATGTGTGTATGCATTTATGTATATACAGGAAGATTTATGTTCATTTATGTGTATCTCGTTCTGAGTGGCTGTACGTTCTCCTTTGCAAATTGTTCTGCGTACAGAATCTTTCCCGAAGAACCTGAGCCCATGCATTTCAATCCACAAAGCCTTGGCCTTCTATACCGCGAATCTATGAAATCATGAGACCGGAGGCCGTTGGAACAATTTTATATGGAAATAATAGTGTGTTTATAAAGGTAGGTCCCGGAAGCAAATTCCCGAGAAATATGTTAGTATTGCACTAGCCCTGGCTTTTTTGCCACGCCTAGGTTAGGTTAGGTTAGGTTAGTCCAAAGTAATTTTACTTTAAGTGATTTGAGTGTGAAAAACTATATGCTCATGTAATTTGGGTGTGGGAAATAGTACAAGATTATTTTCAAGAAGATTCAATGGTTACTTTTTAAGATATGGCGTCCCGCTTTTTTCCAAGGAAGATCCTATAGTAGATTCACATCAACCGTGCATTTGATGTCTAGGCCAGTCCCTTACGACGCTCCTGATTGTCTGTTGATAAGCCAATCAAAGGGCTGAAAACTCTCAGTCTCTCTCGAGAGTTCACATGGGTAGGATCTATGTTCCATCTCTCCTGAGGGATACGTCTTTCAGTTAAGATGGGACATACATATTGCCTATGTGAACTTTCGAGAGAGACTGAGAGTTTCCAGCCCTGTGATTGGCTTATCAACAGCCAATCAGGAGCGTCGTAAGGGACTGGCCTAGACGTCAAATGCACGGTTGATGTGAATCTAATATAGTACTCTGTGACAGTTCAGGAATATGCTCTCCGAACAACCTGGAGTTGTGGATGTTTTCGTCTTGGTTTTGTGTCTGTATCTTCGGTGGTTTCGCAACAGTTTTGTTCAAAATGTGAACGGTGATGGGGGTCTGCGACTTTCCCTCATGACTACCCTCTGATGTTGAAAGGTGACTAGGAAGGAGGATCCCTTCCCATCCATTGCTTTTTAAATTCGAAGTTATTAAAAAATGTGAGCGATTTTACTTCATCTTCCTCATATGTTCCTATTAAACATCATGAATAAGTGGTACCCCATTTAAGAAGTTATATTGTTGAATACGCTCTTCAAATTAAACCCATCTCAACACGTTAGCGCATTTGGTATTATTAGATTGCTTGAAATTAAACGTAGGCGAAGGACATTGCCCCAGTTAATTAAATACAACTGTACGAGCATTCCAGAAGCGTTTTATTAGGACAAATATATCTTCATTCCAAACAATTTCGGTCTTGACAATAATAGGAACTCTGAAATATATGCACTTATAGAAACAAACACACACACACACATATTACCTATGATGGTTATAATATCTAGAATAAACTCCTTTAACTAACTTGAGCACTTGCTATCTCTGCAGATATATTAAACACACACACACACATAATATATATATATATATATATATATATGTATATATATATATATATATATATATATATATATATATATATATATATATATATATATATATATTTCTAGTATATGCCTACACAGGCTTCGTCGGGCTGATCGAACTAAAGATGATACATACTTTAATTTTACTTCCTATTTAACTTTCCATAAATTGCATATGCCTCAAGGTAGCATTTTGTATTCTGTATATATATATATATATATATATATATATATATATATATATATATATTATATATATATATATATATATATATATATGTTATACACTATATACAAACATATACATATACATGGGGGTACGAAATTATTATCAACTAAAAAATTCCCCCTCGGTACATATATGAAAAATATATCAATTCCGAGTAGAGCGAATTAGACATTAAAGGACATTTGTAGCTCGAATGATTTATATGAATCACGGTGATGTGATAAATATTCATATATATATATATATATATACTATATATATATATATATATATATACATATATATATAATATATATATATATATATATATATATATATATATATATATTGTAATATAAAAAAAAAAAATCTCTCTCTACGGTAAGGATTTACGAGGAGAATATATCAGGAAACAGTGACAACCCACTATAACTTAAAATGTACTTTAATAACAATTAGTAAGGAAATTAAAGTCACAAACAGAACATTAAACAAATTACGGACGTATTACACAAAAACAAAGACTCGCCATACAGCACTTCATCAAGACTACTCATCACTAATCACTGGCATTTTACAGTATAATACCCAAGTCACAAAGCTTTACATCAACACAACATATAATTCACTGTAACATCAAAAAGTTAGTAGCAACCGAACGTAACATCACACAAGAACAACTCTCAATGATAAACAATACTTACCATATATTCCTCAAAACTTGATACACTATTATAATCACTTGTTTGTTTCAGCTCCAACGAAAATCATCGTTTTGGGCCTTTATATACCCGACTCACGCTAGACATCCATGGACCAAATATCATATTTTCGGTACATTATCCTTGGCGACTACCGCCTACGCCAAGCGCTACTGCCATCTGTTGTCTAGTGTACACACTTTTTTTGTATGCAAATATCAATATTTCAATCTTTTATGCAATTTTACATTCAATAAATCAATATTCCTTTACAATTCCCCCCCTTTTATAAAACTCAGCGCTCTCTCCTCAGTCCATGCTGAATTTTCACTAAATCTTACAGTCTTAAACATTAGCTACTTCCCTTCAGCAACTATCGGAGACTGCCACGTCGTTGGTAACAAGCACTTTCCTTTAAGTAATCAACAGATCTAGAGAGAGAATCTGCAATGACATTTTCTATGCCTGCTATATGGTGAATATTCAGTTTGAATGGTTGCAAAAATAAAGACCATCTTAAAATTCTCTTATTGTTGTGCTTACATTTAATTAAGGTTAAAGGTTAAAGGGTTATTATCAGTATATACATCTACTTCAAAGTTACTGTTAAGCAAGTATATCTCAAAGTGCATTAAACTCAAAATTAACTCAAAGCTTCTTTATCAACAATACTGTAATTTAACTGGTGGCTATTATATTTCTTTGAAAAGTAAGATACAGGGTGTAAAACACCATTATGTTCCTGTAATAATACACTGCCAGCTCCTACTTCACTGGAGTCTACCTGTAACTTGAATGGTAGATTAAAGTCTGGGGATTTCAGCACTGGCTTAGACATTAACATGAGCTTAAGTTTATTAAAGGCATCGTCACATTCCTTTGACCACACAAATCCTTTTTCTTTTTCACACTCTGTTAATGGGTAGGCTACATCTGAAAAGTTCTTACAAAATTTCCTGTAATACCCCCACTGTTCCAAAAATTTCATCACTCCACGTTTAGATGTAGGGAGGGTCAAATTCTTTATGACCTCAATATGACAATCAACAGGTTTCACTTGGCCACTTCCTATTTCATGTCCTAAATATTGAACAGTAGTTTTACCAAATTCACATTTGGCAAGGTTTATCGTAACATTAAATTCTAATAACCTCTTAAAAACATCATATACTTTTTTAATGTATCTTCCCAGGTTTCTCCAACAATGATAATGTCATCCAAATAAACAAATACACCTTCGAGATCCTTCAAGATATAATTCATCTGACGTTGGAATGTCAGAGGTGCATTACATAAACCAAATGGCATTACCTTATAATTATAAAGTCCATGGGGTGTACAAAGGCAGCAATATCCCTGCTGTTTTTGTCTAACTCAATTTGATAGTATCCTTTCAATAAATCAATTTTACTTAAAAAAGGAAACTTTGCTACATTATCAATTATATCTTCTACTCTGGGCATAGGATATGAATCTTTTATAGTTACATTATTTACCTTTCGATAGTCTGTACACATTCTTGCACTTCCGTCAGGTTTGTCGACTAGAATACATGGGCTAGCCCATTCACTATGGCTTTCCTCTGCTAGTCCGTGTTTCAGTAAATAAGCAACTTCGGTCTTTAACTGTTGTTGTTGCCTCGGCGACATTCTGTATGGACGCTGACTTATTGGAGTCTCTTCTCTCAACCTTGATTTTATGTTGTACTCCTTTTATCCTTTTAGGATGGTCTGAAAATAGATCTGAAAAGTTTTGAATTAGCACTTTAAAATCATGCTGCTGTTCATCAGATAAATGAATACATAACTTCCTAAATTTTTCATCATCACTCAAATAATCTGTATTTTTTAATCTAAGTTCAATTTCTTCTTCAACGTCTTTTTCATCATCCTCTTTTGCAATTGACAACACTCCACTGGATTCGTTATACTTCTTTAATTTGTTAATATGGAAAGTTTTTAACTTTCCTCCGTCCTGTAGGAAATTGAATTCGATAATTAACATCACTTACTTTTTCCTTCGTGCAGGTCCTATATACTTCTGGTTAAAAACCTTACCAGCTGTAGGGAGATACACTAGAACCTTATCTCCTATGTCGAGTTCACGTTTTGCAGCCTTTTTGTCGTAGTTTCTTTTCATCACTTCTTGTACTACTTTGAGATTCTCATGTGCTACTTTCCATATTTTTTTTATTTTTTCCTTCATTTCTTGTAACGTGATAGAATCCTTCTCATCTGAAATCAACTGATTCTTTATCACCTCCATGGGTGACCTTACCTGATGGACATATACTAACTGAAAAGGAGAATAACCCAACGATGAATGTACGCTATCACGAACGGCAAATAGCAACATTGGTATGTAGACATCCCATTCCTTTTCATTTTCACAACAGTACGTGCGAAGCATGGTTTTGAAGGTTCGATGAAATCGTTCGACCACTCCTTGGCTCTGTGGGTGATAAGGAGACGATAAACAATGCTTAATATTCTGACAGGCTAAAAATGAGGTAAACTTTCTAGACGTAAAGTTGGTTCCTTGGTCGGTTTGAACTTCTTTCGGCAAACCTACCAGCGAGAAGAACTTGTTAAGCGCTTCAATTATCTTATCAGCACTCACAGTTTTCTTAAAAGAATAGCCTCTGGAAATCTGGTAGCACTACACATAATTGTCAGCAAATACTCGTTACCTTTGCTAGACCTAGGCAGAGGTCCTACACAATCCAAAACCAGTTTCTCAAAGGGTTCTCCTGGAACTTCAATGGGTTGCAATGGCATCACCTTAGGGTCATGTTGAGCTTTACCTACTTTTTGACATAAATCACAATTTTTTACAATATTCACTACAATCTTTCTGCATCTTAGGCCAAAAAAAATACCTTAATAATTTCTCATAAGTTTTGTTTATACCTAAATGACCAGAATAACTACAGTCATGAGCAATACCTAGAACAAAATTCCTATAACTACTTGGAATGACCACTTGTTTTCTACAACATCATTAACATTTCTACTCTTGAACTTCCTCATTAGGATTCCATCCTTTGTAAAAAGTAACACTTGTTCTAAAACATCATTAACATTTCTACTCTTGAACTTCCTCATTAGGATTCCATCCTTTAAAAAGTAACACTTGCCTTCCTTCTCGATATCATTTGGTTATATCAACAAGGGCATTATCTCTTATTACCTTCAAATTATCATCTTCAATTTGAGATTTAACAAATTCTTCCTTATTAACTTTCAGCATTCGCAAAGGAGTACTGACTTTACTTACTTGTAGTGTTTCCGGACTATCTTAAACAAGTTTTGTAAATCCAAACCGTCGTCATCATTTACCTTTCCTTCGGCACTCTTACTTCTTGTAGTAACTGGCACAAGCAGGAAATAAGTTTGGAAATGTACATTCAACTTCTGTAATAAATGAAGAATTAAAGGGTTTTTCTGTCAAAATTGGATTACTGCTACCAAAAACTTTGTCTCCACATACATCATTTCCAAGAATTAACTCTACTCCTGACACTGGGATTTCTCTCACCAAAGCAATTTTAACATATCCCGAAATTAACGGAGTTTCTAACCTTACTTCTACTAATGGAGCTGAAAATTCAGGTCCAAACCCACGCAGAAGTACATACTCTCCAGTATCCTTCCACTGGTCATACATATTTCTTATCATTACAGACTGTACCGCTCCGGTATCTCTTAACCACCTTACTTTCCTTTTTTCAACACAAGGGAGGTGTAACCAACCATCTCCCATAAAAGGGTCTACAATTCAGTACCTTTGGATGTGGAACTTCTCTTCAGGTAGTCTCACTCCATTTCCTTTTACAATATCCTCAATACAACCAACATTACTAACATTTTGAACATCATTGTTACCTATTTTGTAACCTATATTCTCATCAACATCACATATATTATTACTGTCGATGCTATCGTTACAATACCTCTTACCTGGCCTAAGGGGAGAAGCAAACAAACAAGGACCTCTGTCACCATATGCTTGTGGTTGATTCAACAATGCAGTGGTATTTTCAGGTTTATGATCATCCTTAAAATGTACAGGTTTATCTTTAACTTTATTTACCACTTGAATTGGACGGTTTATTGTGCGATGTGGACAACTCCTACTGATGTGTCCTGGTTTGCCACAACTGAAACATACAAAATCTCTAAGATTTTCGCCTATATTTTGGTAACTAGGTGTAAACTGATCATTTACACTGTATCCCTGCTTGTCCAGCACTAACACTAGGACCAGAATTATATCGACTTGCCCTCTACCACCTCTATTAAAGGATTTATTATAGACTCCACGAGATGATACCTGTGAACTCGTAGTCTTACCTTGTGTCTTGTAATTTTGCTGCTCTTCCCAAACTCTGCTCCTTCCAATTTTAGGAGTGACGTCAGTATTATATAGCTTATGGGTCAATGCATAATTATCAGACAATCTAGTGGCTTCATCGACATTATCTACATCACGTTCATCCAAATATGTTTTAATAAGTGGATTAATACCATCCTTGAACTGCTCAAGCAAGATAAGTTCCTGAAGTTTACCGAAATCACCATTAACTTCTCGGGCATTCATCCACCTATCATACCACAGGCGTTGTTCCCAGTGCATACTCCATATGAGTACGACTGTCTCTTTTTATCCAGCTTCTGAACTTCTCTCTATATCTCTCTGGCACCCATTCATAAGCTTTCAAAACTTCAGATTGAACTCTCTCATAATCCTTAGAATCATCTAAAGATAAGGCAGCAAATACTTCCCTAGCCTTTCCTCGAAAGGAGGTTTTGAACCAACGTGCTCCATGACGTTCTCGGCCATTCACGCTGTTCTGCTACTTTCTCAAATTGTAAAAAAAATGCATCCACTTCATTTTCAACAAAAATTGGTACACTTTTTTCTGCATTGTCTATTCTAAAAGATTTTGGTATTTCTCTGGACTTTTCTTCTACTTCAGTTTCTTCATCTCTAGCTCTGTCCTCTTTTGCTCAACTTCAGCTTCTACCTTCTTTTGCTCAACTTCAGCTTCTACTTTTCTTTTGCTCAACTTCAGCTTCTACCTTCCTAACCTTTTCAGCTCTCTCATTTTCTAACTTCTTTAGTTCAACAGCTTTCTCACTCTCCTTTTCAGCTCTCTCATTCTCCAATCTAACTATTTGCAAATGAATCTGCATCTGCTCAACACTCATCCCTTCATAAACAAGTTTTGGACTTTTTTGGTTTAACCTTGCGTGACTTGGTTTTTTCACGTACGGCTTTGGCACCTTCCTCTTCACTTGCACTACCCTCTGTATTATTCTCACTTGCGCTTTGCTGGCTATCAGTTTCTTGCCCTTCCCAACTCATTAGTAACAACCCTTCCTTATCAGACAAAATGCCTAAAGTCATTAGCGCCTCACTTACTTTATTTGAGATTTCTTGCTTCCTTGCAGATTCTGATACTTCTACATTATAGTACCTAGCTAGAACAATCCAGTCTATTTTAGTTATACCTTCTAACTTTTCACCACTAGGACTACGTATGAAATCTTTCAAATCAAACATCTTAATAAACCTGCTCAAAATAACACAGCAAGACAAATATTATGACACTAACACTAATCACAACTCTCCCCCCTCTCTAAAGTACATGGAAGTACTGAAAGCAATTAACAGTAGGGATACGTCAAGTTATGGTCGAATACGCTCGAACAATGAAATAAAGCGACAATTTAATAAAAGGACTTACGTTTTCGGGTTTCGAGGAATTTACGTTTCGTGTTTTCTTTCGATAGAATGAGTAAACACTGAGTATGGATATGTTCGAGTTTCGTTCGATAGAATGAGCAAAAACTGAGTAGGGCTACGTTCGGGTTTCGTTGGGGGGAAAGAAAAAGGCCCCCCATGTAATATAAAAAAAAAAATCTCTCTCTACGGTAAGGATTTACGAGGAGAATATATCAGGAAACAGTGACAACCCACTATAACTTAAAATGTACTTTAATAACAATTAGTAAGGAAATTAAAGTCACAAACAGAACATTAAACAAATTACGGACGTACATTACACAAACAAAGACTCGCCATACAGCACTTCATCAAGACTACTCATCACTAATCACTGCATTTTACAGTATAATACCCAAGTCACAAAGCTTTACATCAACACACATATAATTCACTGTAACATCAAAAAGTTAGTAGCAACCAACGTAACATCACACAAGAAAACGTCCAAATGGATAAACAATACATTACCATATATTCCTCAAAACTTGATACACTATTATAATCACTTGTTTGTTTCAGCTCCAACGAAAATCATCGTTTTGGGCCTTTATATACCCGACTCACGCTAGACATCCATGGACCAAATATCATATTTTCTGGTACATTATCCTTGGCGACTAC
>NC_087201.1:68086425-68168925 GCF_015104395.2 Macrobrachium nipponense
CTTGGACTTGAAGGGTATCGGGAGTGCCTCTATTCATCCAAGCAACCTCAAAAAACTATGGATTAGACACTAATATCATAATTTTTTTGCATTTTATTTTTTCATGTTCTTCTCACTCTGCCCACTCCTATTGGGGCTGAATTTTGGGACTTAAAAGGCCATCGGGACTGTCACTAATCTTCTCAGCTTAGAACCTAATATCTGTCGTTTTTGGTTATTCTTATGTCAACTCTTTCCCATCCCCTTCTCACTCAATCCCCCCCTCCCCCTTATCAAGGTTGAACTCAGAATTAAAGGGCATCAGGGGCATCATTATTCATCTCAGCAACCTTGAAAACTATAAATCAAACCCTAATATCTGTAGTTTTTAGGTTATTTTTTACATGTCATCCACTTCACATCCCTGCTCACCGTCCCCCTTCATATCAGGGATGAATTTGGATTTAAAAGGTATCAGGAGTGTCATCTCAGCAGCCTTGAAAACTATGAATTAGACACTATTATCTGTTGTTTTCAGTTATTTTTACTTTTCACCCATTCTCCTTTGGTACCCATGATGTCTTACCCCACACTATTCTTTTCCAGATGTAAGTCATATGTGTACCAAGTTTGGTTGAAATTGATCAATGCTTTTCAAAGTGCACGTGGCACATACATACATACATACATACATTCATACACACATACATACATACACCCATTTATATATATATATATTATATATATATTATATATATATATATATATATATATATATATATATATATATATAACAACAATGAAAGTAGTGCAAATTATACGCGATCAGTGTAATGCATATCCATTTTGTTGAATGGAAAATAGATGTTATGACTTATTTGAAAGAATCTTCTAAATCGAAGGCTTGCAACTTGGGGGTCTGAAATCGTCAGCCTTTTTTCTGGGGGTCGCGAAATCGCCAGTCATCCAACGATGTTCCAACGTTCAGTTTGAACATGTGTATACGGCAAATTAACAGTGAAAAATCGTGTTTGCAGATAGGCTTAGGACCCGTCAGAGCGAAGAGGCCTAAGAGATTTGGAAGCAGATATGAATAGCAACAACAACAACAAAAAAAGTCGTGTTTTCATGTAACTTGTGACCCGTCAGAGGAAAAAAAATGTCTAACAGATTTGGAGGGAGAAATAAATAAAAACGCGCAGATAGGTTTGGGACCCGTCATAGGGAATATAGATACCTTTTGTAATGTCTGATTGATGAAAATATGGTAAGCCCGAATTACTGGCGAAAAAATTCTAAAAGGGGGTCATCGGTCATATTGAGTTGCTCATTAGGAGTCGCAGTTTCAAAAGGGTTGAAAACCACTGCTCTAAATCAAATATGTAACCTATAGTTTTCCTGAAATATTGTTTCCATTTTTTGGGGGGAGAAATAAAACTAGATTTTTCGTTGCTAATAATAAAAAATAAACATATAACTCGAAGATAAATATGGCGACACATGTAGTTAAAAAAAGAAATCTCAGGCTTCAGCCCTCATCAAACGTGTAATTACTGAAACGAACAAATTCGATTATATAATCACAATTCAATCTTTTCATGAAAAGAGAAGTTCCAGCCACTTCTCTTCAATATTAACCAAAGGAAGGGAAGAGAACGTGCTCCTGTGAATAAGAATGAACAGGCTTTGAAGCTACGAGGCATTTGTCAAAGGAGATTGATTAGGTTGGAGATATGGTATTGAAAGGGTCGTTTACAAATAAGGTTATGGAAAAGAAGTAAAAATCGTCACACTCGAAGAGAAGGGAATTCCGATAATACACTCACACACAGACACACACACACATATATATATGTAAATATATATATATATATATATATATATATATATATATATATATATATATATATATATATATGTAATAATTACATTATTATATAATTTACAAGATCTGTAAATATAAAACCAATGACCTGGGGGTCATGGCATTAGGAGGGTTCTACGTGACCAAAGCAGACCTAGATTACGCTATGCGCTGTCTGCAGTAGCCTGATCTAGCTCAAAGCTTTGTCAACATTTTTATGTTTATGATAACTTTGCACAACAACTTCCATGGGAAGCGGTTGACCTGTTAACCTACGCCGGAAACTTGTAACTTCCGAGCCGGCAGACTACGTATGTGTTTTTATATGAATTGCTGAGATAGCTAATGTTCCGCTATCGACGCGATGCTTTAGAATGGCAGTTCCACGCCAACTATCAAAACATATCGGTCGTTCCGACCGAGCTGCATCTCCTCCGTATGGAGTTACAGAATAAAGTGTTAACTTGTTCAACTAGCCTGTTTGAATCATCTCCTCTAGTCAAGAAAGAACCTCTCTACTAGATATCCAAGGGAGATGAGAGGAACCAAACATTACTTACGGATGACAGCCGTAAGGAAAGAACAAAAAAGTCTATCGCCAAGCGATAAGACATTAGAAGTGGTGGCAGCGTATAAACGAAGAACATAATTAACAAGACCCATATCAGCCGACCGAAGGTCTACAAGAACTAACTTCCACCTTCAACATCAAACGAAACAGAGGAAACGGGATCTTCAATCAACGCAACAGTTTATGAAGACGCAACTATGTCCTTCATCGAGAGGAATACAAGCATTTAACACTGACGTTTGAGCAACTGTTGTCACTTATCTTCGAGAAATCTACACCGTACGAGAGCAGCATTGAACATCAACGAAAGAAGAAAACAAACACAGGGAACATCACCCGTTCACGAGCAAGGACGCAGAGTGGACAGAGCTATACGCAGTAGTGCAAGGACGGAGGCTGTGACGTCATCAATCTTGGACTTCCCAGAGCATCGTGCACGAGAGAAGACCGTGACGTCATCACGACTTCCGACGCGAGACGTCATCCCATGTCAACAATCCTTCGCAATATAATCTGGAGCTAAGTACCATTTTTATCTATTCGGGTCTTTTCCTCAGTGAAGTGTTGTTCATCAAGAGTCGATCGTCCAGTATTCTGGGGGTGATTGTTCGCCATATTAATCTTCCTTCATTACAGAACCTATCTTCAACTACGAGGTTCTCGCCCGCAGATTAATTTTTTTTCTTTTCTCGTTGTCATTAACCGTTTCTTGCAGGAATTCTCCGTATAATATTTGATCATATTGTCTGTATTTTTGTATCTTTTGGGGATTTTCCTATTATTATAACACACTTATACAGTACATTGCTTATGCGTTTACGTAGTGGTCGAGTGTACTCTTATAGATATTTTGATAGGATTGCAAGGAATAGAAGTGATAAGAAAAAAGTGAAAGCCGAAATGGCACAACCACTCCGGCTGGCAACCCCAACGTGGTGACTCTCGTTAGCGCGAGGTCAGCGATTGTCCCTTTTCAAGGTCGGGTCAATGGGTTCCTGCCTCAAAATGTTGAGGCATGGATCTCATCTGTAGACGCTCATTTAAATGCAAAAAGCCATCACAGACCCAGCAGTACAATTACAGGAGGCCAAGAGCTTCGTTGACTTTGCGAAAGGCGACGCAAGTGCGTATCTAAGGGGGTTTCTTTCCAAGAAGCGCTTACATGGGACGAGTTCAAAATTAGATTACGTGCCGTGTATGGGGGTGAAGAGGCTTTAGATGTAGTATTGGCATTGAGAAATATCCTTAACCAAGCCTCCATGACTCAGCTCAATGTTGTCGAGCGGGCGGCGCTAATTGCCGACCGGCTAAATGAATATCAGGATAGTTTAAGTAACTCCGGGTGGGTTGCGGGTGCTAAAATCAAAGTGAAAGATTTTATCCGTTTGATCTACCTTACGTCTATCACTGTAATGTGCCTGAAGCGTTAGTACGGTGTTTTGAAAAATAAAAAATTGCAGCCGACAGTTTTTTTACGGAATTAGATGTGTATAAACAAATCAAAAAACACATGTCTAAATGTACGACCTAGATCCTTCGCTCATTCAAGTTTTTGCAAAGAATGAGAACAAGCCACAACAAGTAAATGTGGTACATAATAATAATCAAGTTGCAGGATGGTTTGTTATAATAACTGTAAACGACCAGGTCACATGATTTCAGACTGTCGGGACGCGTTTTTGTTCAATACACATAGTTTCAACTCATTCATATAAACCGTTGCTACTCGAGGAATCAACAGCAAAATGCTACAACACGCAACCAGTTGCTAGTGCAAATAAAAAGAAGGGTCTCAGTACTATAAGAAGAAACAAACCAAACGGAAATTCTGCACAACAGCAGAAACAAACAAATCGTGCTTCAGGTACCTCTGTTCCTGGGCCGTCTAGCCAGAACTCGCAAGGGCAAGCGAATTTTCAGGGTGTGATAAACAAAACAAATACCACGTATTCACTCCAAGGGGGGAGAGGGCGATGTTGGGTCATCAATATCAACATCTTTTGTATCAAAATAATCAGTTTAATCATTTATCAGATCATTGTGAGACAATTGATTTTCCTATGAAACACACGGCGAATCAAAAAATCTGTGCAGGTTCCCGTAGATTTGCAACAAATTCATGCAATTATTAGTCAAAACGAGTTGCGACCGAAACCTTACATGCAGTAAATTTGGACCATAAGTCATTCACTTTGTTCTTTGATTCTGGTAGTCCACGTAATATAATGGATTTAAGGACTCATCATTTACTCTTTTCAAATTTCCCTATAGAAAAGTCCGGAATAAGGCTCTCAGGTATTGGGAATAATGAAACTAAATTGTGTGGGCGTAACTCATGTACAGTACAAGGTCGGTAAGCGCACGTTAGCCGATACCTTTGTAGTTGTACAAAACATTAATATGTATCCCGCAGTAATTATCGGATACCCGTCTATGGGCACTCAAAATATTATCTTAGCACCTGCAAAACACGGCGTGTATATCAAAGGGAAATTCTATAGGTCTTCTAATACCCTAAAATCAGTTTTAGATAATAAAAGAAGACCAGGCAGAAGTTGTCACTTACATTACGGAACCAATCACCTGTCTCATGAACCAAGAAATAAATACAGGCAACCCAACAGAACTCTCGCTCACCCGTAATATCAGCTTGCACGCAAACTCTCGAGCCTAACGTAACTTCAAATATATTAGTGCGTGTAAAAAGAACCTTGCCAGGATCTGAAACATTAATCCTTTCCGAAACTCTGAAAACACACGGATTATCCGTCACACAAGCCGTTTATACAGTCGGCTCACAACAACAATGTAATATCGAAGTCTGTAATCATTTGAATACCACTTTAGTAATCCACAAAAATCAACATATCTTGGATGCCGAAGTTTATAAACATCGCATTCTTACCGTAGCTGAGATAAATCACGCTCAATCAGTCGCGGATGAAACCCTTTTGCAATCTATAAAGAATAAAATCAATCAGGACATTCAAGAGAAGAAATTCAGCAGAAATTTTTGAATCTGTTAACTAAATATCATGATGTTTTTTCCACTACGGATGGAACCTTAGGAAAAACGGATGTCATCGAGCATCAAATCAGGCTCAAGGACAAACAGAAAGTAATCTATGTACCTTCGTACCGACTTCCTATGAAATTTCAGAATGAGATAACAGAGGAAGTAGGTAAAATGTTAAAGGAAGGCGTCATTAGGAAATCAAACAGCCCTTATAATTTTTCCGTTAATAGTAGTACCGAAAAAAGATCGAACTTGGCGGATATGCGTAGATTTTCGTCGTTTAAAAAAACGAAGAAACAATCCCTGACAGATTCCCAGTACCATGTACCGATGATATCCTATCTTTACTAGGACCAGAATAAATACTTCACAAGCCTAGACTTACTAAAAGGATTCATCAGATTCCGATGGAACAAGAAAGCATCCCATACACTGCCTTCAGCACAGCCAGGGGACATTATGAATTTTTGCGTATGCCTTTTGGTTTACGTTGTGCTCCTATACTTTTACTCGTATGATAAAACGTCGTGTTTGGAGACTTGTTGGGAGATATCCTACATGCCTACATGGATGACTTAGTAATCTTTTCCAACACATAGAAGAGCATTTACGTAAATTGGAGTTAGTGTTACAAAGATTAAGGCAGCATAATTTAAGGGTAATGATAAGTAAGTGTGAATTTTTTAAAACAGAACTAGTCTATCTAGGTTTTCACACGGTTTCTAGTGAAGGTCTTAAAGTAGTCCACGATAAGGTTGTCGGCTATCCGTAATTTTCCGATACCTACTAACGTCAAGGGAATACAGCAATTTTTAGGATGCAGCGGTTACTATCGCCCGCTTCATCCGCAACTACTCAATCATAGCCGCTCCCCTAACCGATCTTATAAAAAAGGGCGTAGATTTCGTATGGTCTGAAATTCATCAACAGGCGTTCGATAAATTGAAAGATGAACTGTGTAGTTTCTCCTATCTTGAAATTTCCTGACTTCGGTAAGGAATTTTTCATAGCAACAGACGCCTCAGACCTAGGAGTAGGTGGGGTATTGCTTCAACAATATGATAGACAGTTTTTCCCTATAGCTTTTTATTCACGTAAACTGAGGACCTTCCGAAAAGTAAATATGCGGTAATAGACAAGGAAGGGCTCGCTAATTGTTAATTCACTCGTGCACTTTAAATTCATAATATACGGTTACCCGTCAAGGTTCTCACTGATCATAAGACCCCTAACCGACTTCTTAAAGGCTTTAGTCACAGCCCCAAGCGAACTCGTTGGCACATGATCATTCAGGACTTTGGCGCGAGGATCGGGTATTTATACCTGGGAAAGCAAATATCATTGCTGACGCATTATCACGCAACCCCTCTTCATCTTGTACCGAGCCATTAGCTGAATTAATAGATATCTCAACCTCCATGCCCGTTGTTAAAACTATATCCGAACAGGAAGATCTGGGCTGGAGTGCTGAACTATTACAGACGGAACAAAGAAAAGATCCGCAAATAGAAAAAATCATCATTTGCGTTAAAACGGAAAATTCCGAAGGAAAAAGAATACCTAAAAGTATAAGCAGCAGAATTATATCCTACAGGAAAATATCCTGTGTAGATCCGTGACGAGGAAAACCCGCAACACACCGCAGTTGAATAACAACCAGGTGGTGGTGCCTATCTCACTCATACCCACTGTCTTAAAGTGGTTGCATGAAAATCCACTGCATGGACACCCGGGTTATACCTTGATGTCACAGAAAGCCAAATCCTTATTATTTTATTGGCATACGATGCTTAGAGAGATAAAAAAAAGCACATAGCAAATTGTCGCACTTGTCAAGAATACAAAGGGCACACGAAGACACCTGTCAGCCTAGGGGCTTACCCCGTGCCAAATCAACCATTTGAAAGAGTACATTTAGAATTTATTAACAGGATTTTACGAGTCAGACAGAGGAAATAGCACCTCCTAGTAATTATAGACGCTTTGACTCGATATACAGAACTTATAGCGCTTAAAACAAAAACCGCGGTTCGAGTGGCCCGCTAGGAAGTTTTACGAGTGCTACATTTGTAAACATGGAATTCCACACATCATTATCTCAGATCGGGCGGGGAGTTCAATAATCATTTCCTTAACTCCTTGTGCGAATTCCTTAGTATAAAGAAAATCAATACCATGATCTATCACCCAGAGTCTAATGGGCTAGTGGAAAGGGCAAATCGTAAGGTTTTAAACATTTTAAGGGTCACCCTAGGGGGGGCAGATCCCAACTGGGACATTGCCATACCTGCGGTGCTAAGCACACTTAATCACTCGTATCATGTGTCTATTAAAATGACACCGCACGAGGCACTGTACGATAACACGGCCCGAACGCCTTTCCACATCTTAAAGCCTACAACTAATTTATCAAATCCTCTAAAGGATGTTATGGATGCAAGCATAAGTCGATATAATATATTCGTAAGAATTTAGAAGAAGCACAGATCATAATGAAAAAAAATCATGATAAAATAGCTAAGCCAACTAGAACATATGCCGTGGGCGATCAGGTATACTACAAGTATACGTGCGTAAAGGTTTAAATTATAAACTGACACCTAAGTTTGAAGGCCCGTTTAACATTTTAGAAAATTTAACGGCCAATAGAGTTAGGGTTCAAAATGTATCCAAACCCACTGATGTGAGAATAGTCCCATTGGCACATATCAGAATCTAAAGAAAGAGGTATGATGTGAGGGAAAAAATGGTTGTATTATGAAACTTGTAATAATAAATATATATATATATCTATTAATCATATTGTATGTAAACCTATTCTTTTACGCGAGTTATTACATCTGTTTTACTCATTGCAGGTTTTCAAAAACGAATCTGTTATTGTTAGGAGTGATATTGTGTATTCAGACATCTTTGTTGTATGGAAAGAGCGCTAGGACTAAAGACATAGAATTTAATCATGGCTCGATTATCGAGAGAATCGATGATGTATTCATCGTGTCAAGTAATATTGTTTTATCGAAGTAGATATGCATGGCTATTTTCTTACCTGAAGATGACGTCCTTTAACTTAAAGATGACCTGATGAGGTTTGGTATTTCACTTAAGGAAATGCATGAACTAATTTTCATGCTAACTCAGAGATTTCACTAGCTCAAACGCTAAGCGTCGCGGAAATGTTGTCTTATGACATACAAAATAAAACCGCCGAGGCAGAAGAACTCGCTCGTGACCTGCTGATGTGGTCTGTGCGGCACAATACTCTTGAACGCCGCAACCCGCTTATTCTAGCTGGACTAAACATCTTAGGATCAGTTGCGATCTAGGCTTAGGAATCTCAAATCGCCTCAAGATAAATAATCAAAATAAAAGAATTTGAGTTTTTTGCAACACAAAAACGGAACTGGCCCTTATCAGAACTTCGCAGCAGCCAGTTATCTTCGATCAATCAAATAATGAATATCGTTAATGAACATTCAAATAATATCGATCAGGTCATGGAAGTTCAACATTTGCTGGCTACTTTAGCTTACTATAGTTCGAAAATAGATCATATCCGTGTGAAAATATCACATTTTATTGAAAAGTCAAAAGATTACGTAGAAGCAATTACGTTAGCAACAAAGGGTGTGTTATCTCCTCACCTCATGCCTATTAAAGATCTGACGTTAACTTTGGAAAACCGGACGGGAGAAGCTAGGTTATATTCCTTTATTAGATGCCCATAAAGTAGAATTCTATTATAGCCTAATATCAGTCAGCGTTGAAAATTATAGAATTAATGATCACAATTCCTTTTGATTCTTCCGATGCTTGGCAATCATACAAAATAGCACGTTTCCTACTTTTATGACGAATAACAAATCAAATCCAGAATTTCTAATTTAACGGGGCATGTACTGATTTCTTCTGATAAGAAATCATTTACAGTCATTAGAGACTTAGATAAACTCACTCACTGTTCAGAAGCCATGAATAATAAAATTTGTACAGCTGACTCTTTGAATTCTATCCTATATCAACGGATTCATGTGAGTTAGACATAGTGCTAAACGGCTTCTCTCTCTCATACAAGCGAAGGTTGTCTGGGGAAAACTTTATCCCTTTTACGGTAATAAATTCAATTACAGGATGAATAATGGTTCCTGGATCCGTTATGATAAGGCCGGATTCGACGTCGTGTGTCCGGACACATCCACCGCCCATGCCCCTATCTTCGTAGCAGCCGATGGTTGTACGGGGACATCTACAAACTATACCGTCAGAGGGGTCACACGATAATACGTGAGAAGGCGTATTTCGCGAACTACACGTGGGCTACCACAATCATATCCCATCACTACCTCTCCCATACAACGCGCGAGTAGCTCATCGTCTGACGCAACTGGCTGAGATGACCCACGCGTATCGCTTATGCAGGTGGAGAAAATCTTCGCTACTACATTCTGCTAGCCGTGTTCAGCGTGACGGCCATATTGGTTATCGCCGTCAACATCTTTGCTTGGCGTAGGCTAAGGCGTAAACAGAAGGATCTCCAAGGGAAACGTACTGGCCCGTCTAGATGACGTACCGTTAAACTCAAGTCGTTTGCGTTTAGGGCCGCCTGAACTTGGCCACTTCAGTTCGTGCCTAGGGATTGTCTGGAATTGTGTTGTGTGAACGGCGGTCCGTATGCTGGCAAAATGTAGGACAAAGAATGACTCACCCTTTTGCCTTTGCATTTGAACAGTTAAAGTATCTCCAGGGCGCCTAATAAAGCATTATAGCCCAATACTATATTAATATATTACTAAAGGATTTTTCGGGCACCTAATAAAATATCAGCCCATATATATTGAATTTCTGCAGAATTACATTGTTATACCATTGTACAATTATATTTATCTATTACAAAGAGTGTCAAGTCTCTTTAACAATTATCCATGATCATGCTATAATCATTATTTAGTAACCATTATTCTTAATCAGGTTACCTGTTATCATATTAATCATGTATACATGTTTTGATTTTTACCTTTTTATTATTTTTGGGTACATAATCATTATTATTACCAAACATGGATCTATATTTTCCATGCATTTATCTTTGTTTATGAATATGTCAACAAGGGTATGTAACAGAACCTTTTTATGCATTTAATCACTTAGTATGTTACGAGCACGCTCCTATGGACAATGTTTAAAGTAATTTTTTTTGTTATTCAAGGCTTGAATAGGTAGCAGTCCGAGCCTAATGTAATAATTACATTATTATATAATTTACAAGATCTGTAAATATAAACCAATGACCTGGGGTCATGGCATTAGGAGGGTTCTACGTGACCAAAGCAGACCTAGATTACGCTATGCGCTGTCTGCAGTAGCCTGATCTAGCTCAAAAGCTTTGTCAACATTTTTATGTTTATGATAACTTTGCAACAACACTTCCATGGGAAGCGGTTGCCTGTTAACCTACGCCGGAAACTTGTAACTTCCGAGCCGGCAGACTACGTATGTGTTTTTATATGAAATTGCTGAGATAGCTAATGTTCGCTATCGACGCGATGCTTTAGAATGGCAGTTCCACGCCAAAACTATCAAACATATCGGTCGTCCGACCGAGCTGCATCTCCTAGTATGGAGTTACAGAATAAAGTTGTTAACTTGTTCAACTAGCCTGTTTGAATCATCTCCTCTAGTCAAGAAAGAACCTCTCTACTAAGATATCCAAGGGAAGATGAGAGGAACCAAACATTACTTACGGATGACAGCCGTAAGGAAAGAACAAAAAGTCTATCGCCAAGCGATAAGACATTAGATATATATATACATATATATATATATATATATATATATATATATATATATATATATACATCGAGCTACAAATGCCCTTTAATATCTAATTTGCTCTTACCTCGGTTTAAGGCTTCACTGTGCGTCCTTAATTTGTTGGGTTCGATGGTTCGTGTCCGTGAGCTGACAAATTTCTTATCGACTGAAAAATTCCCCTTCGGTTAACATATATGAAACTATATTTAATTTCGAGGTAGAGCGAATTAGATATTAAAGGACAATTGTAGCTCGATGTATGTATATGAATCACGGTAGTGTTGATACGACTCATATATATATATATATATATATATATATATATATGTATATATATATATTATATATATATATATGTATATATATATTATATATATATATATATATATATATATATATATATATATATATATATTATATATATATTGTATGAAGCCGACTAAAATTTTGAAAAATTTGTAAGTTTTTTATTTAAGCTTTCGGGGAGTACATTTTTCCCTCTTTCAGAAAGAGAAATAAAAGTTACATAAACTGAAAACAACGGTCAAGGTAAAAGAAATAATATACAAGTATATGGTTGTATCATAATAACTGCCCTACGGTGGTTTGCCAATCTTGTTTAACAACTTAGCTACACTAACTACATGCTTTGTCATAATTGCATTACAGAAAAGGTCCAGTTTAAAATTACTCTTATATATATTCATAGCGTCAACATTTTGGATTAAAATAGATTCTAAAACTTTTCTCTTTTTCAGTGTTTTTAACAACCTTTATGTTTTTCATTTTGTGAAGGTTAACCATATGATTTTTACTTTGTCTATGTTGAAACAGGGCATTGTTTTCATCACCTTTCCTTAATGAGTCACGATGTTGTCTTTTTCTTCTATCAAAATCAATCGTTTCACCTATATATGTTTTATTACGTTCTTGACAGGGAATTTCGTAAATGCATCCTTGTGTTTTGTCTACATTTTTAACATTATTTGTTAGGTACTTTTTAAGTGTTTGTATTCTTATATACTGGGACAATGTTGCAAAATTTCAAATATTCGTTTAAAAGTCCAGGGTTTGCTTTGATTTGTGGTAAGACTAAAACACTATTACTATTACCTAGGAAGCTCCTTTTCTCCCTTGCCACATAATATATTCTACGTGCCTTAAAATGTGCCCTTTGAATAAAATTTGTATTGTAACCAAGAGAGCAGTGAAAACATTTTTGACATGATTGATTTCAGTATCTAAAAATTCAACATCACAAAGATTATACGCTCTCAAGAATATATTAGAAATAACACCTATTTTGACATCATCTGAATGGAAAGAAAAAGCATGGATAAATGACTCTGCATGGGTCGGTTTTCTATATACTGCATATTTAATCCTATTACCTTCTGAACGACATAATAAAGTGTCTAATAAAGTGTCAAAATAGGTGTTATTTCTAATATATTCTTGAGAGCGTATAAACTATGTGATGTTGAATTTTTAGGTACTGAAATCAATCATGTCAAAAATGTTTTCACTGCACTTGGTTACAATACAAATTTTATCAAAGGGCGCATTATATATATATATATATATATATATAGATATATATATATATATATATATATATATATATATAATTTTTCTTATCTTTGCTGAACATGTCTAAGCTTAAATCCCCTTCCTCTCAACGTATTTCCGTCAGCAAAATGCGACATTGGCTGTCGAAGACAGACCTGGTCTCACATCTTGTCGCGTAAGACACGTCTTGCTGACATTTGCTGACATCTCTGATTCGCTGCAGCATAAGACCACTCTCCATTCTCCATCTGAGCTAATCAATACCCATTTCAATTTAGGTTCTATATGTAAATTATCCTCATTCCTGGTCTCTCGAGATGCATTTGATTAACTTGTTGGGATTTTCGTTTAGTGTGATTAGTGTAATTGAATGTCTGCTGACAGCTTAATATGACAGCACTCGATAATCTGGCTGGAATCTGAGGAGTTGAATTCGTGATCGTAAAGACGCAGCTTGCTTTTGCACCCACCAAGTATGAAGAGATGCCTCGTCCAAGGAATACCCTATTTTCATTTCTAACAATGTTTCCTTTTCCTTTGTTAATATTATATTGATAATCTTAGAGGATACAGAGAGAGAGAGAGAGAGAGAGAGAGAGAGAGAGAGAGAGAGAGAGAGAGACAAATTCAGTCAAAATTCCCCAAATATATGTGTATTGTAGTGTTCTTATTTTCCTGTTTCGATAAATTCTTAGAAATGTTCTTATACGAGAATTTTATGTTCCAATAGTGATAAATACTGGAAGATTCTGATTGAGTTTCGAAATGTGAAGGAAATTCTCATCAACACGAAAGTGATATTCATGGAATTTTGCAGTTCATTGTCTATTTTAGATACTCCCGCCCCCAATGTTTGTCATAGTTTGTTATTCGGTCAGTGAATACATAAATTTTTTCAGCAATACTCGTTCTGAAGCAGGAATGAATCCAACTTCCAAATAGCCAATAATGAAGTGAGAAGTATTTTTAAAAGCTCGAACGGTGTAGCAACGTTGGTCAGGAGACCAAAGCTTATAAACTCTCGTCTATTTTGATTGAGTGGCATTTCAGCAATTAACAAAACACTCTCCATTACGTACTCTACCCGTTGCGATTGCGCGTCCATTTCAGCTTCTTTACAATATCTGCTATCGAAAGGTACACAAATGCATCGGCCGAAATGAATGCGCCTCATGGTTGCAGCAAGGTAGTGCTTTAAAATAACTATTCGCAAACTAATGATTCCGCCTCACAATTGCTCAAAGGAACCGAATTCCTTGAAATACTTCCCCTGATATTATTACTATAGTTGATTCACATTAACAGTGCATTTGATGTCTAGAGCAGTCCCTTACGCCGCTCCTGATTGGCTGTTGATAAGCCAATCACAGGGCTGGAAACTCTCAGTCTCTCGTGAGAGTTCACATGGGTAAGATCTATGTTCCACTTCTCCTGAGGGACACGTCTTTCAGGAGGGGTGGAACATAGATCCTGCCCATGTGAACTCTCTCCAGAGAGACTGAAAGTTTCCAGCCCTGTGATTGGCTTATCAACAGCCAATCAGGAGCGTCGTAAGGGACTGGCCTAGACATCAAATGCATGGTTGATGTGAATCTACTATAGTACGGCATCATAAGAAAATAATAAAATGGCAATGAAGATAATAAAGCAAAGATTCTTACATTCGGCGAACCAGAGCTCGTGTATTTGGGATCAAGATTGTAAACTTCAAATCTGAAATTAACACTTTTAATTGTGAGATTAGACTGATTGGATTGTAAGACAGAGACGCACCTAAAAAGTAAGGAAAGCCTCATGCGTGTGCGACCTATATTAGTTTTCACGCATGCGCACAGATGAATGCTTACATTACCGTTATATTTTATAATCACCGGAAAAGAAAAAGTAATCATATGCTGAATAACAGGTTTACTTTCAGATGAAAAATATACATTTCAACTTGAACGATTCAATGCTTTTGAAGCTGGGTTGATTTTGTTACATAACGCGAAATGAATGATACTTTCATGAATGCCTCATTAGACCAATGAAAACATTTAATATCAATTTAGTTACAACGCTAGATCACATAATTGGAAGATAGAAAGAAAGCTCATTGATCAGTGGCCTATTAATATTCCTTTGGTGTTAAATACTGAATTTTCGAGAAATGTCTGCTGGCTGATTTTCGCACGATGCATCGCGGACGGTTTATTATAGAAAGTTAATGAATGCACTATCACATGGGAGAGTGAATCTTTAGATTCATCGAGATAAAAACTGATGGAGAAGCAAAACGCTTCACAACTGGCGGCTGATGATTCCAAAGAATCTACTTGGCTGCGGAAATGAATGTCTAACTTTAGCCTGGTCACCAACGGAAGGGACTGGTCGCTCTAAGAATTCTAGTATATGCCTACACAGGCTTCTTCGGGGCTGATCGAACTAAAGATGACACATACTTTAATTTTACTTCCTATGCATTCTGTATAATATATATATATAATATATATATATATATATATATATATATATATATATATATATATATATATATATATATATATATATGTATGTAGTGTATGTATGTATGTTATGGTTATATATATCTAATATATATATATATATATATATATATATATTGTAGGATGCCGACTAAAATTTGGAAAAAATTGAAAGTTTTTATTTAAGCTTTCGGAGAGTACATTCTCTCCCTCTTTCAGAAAGAGAAATTAATAAATATCAATTTTTTTATTTCTCTTTCTGAAACAGAGGGAGAGAATGTACTCTCCGAAAGCTTAAATAAAAAACTTTCAATTTTTTCCAAATTTTACGTGGGCTTCCTACAACATATTAGAACACGGATACAGTGTTTAACTTTGCTATATATATATATATATATTATATATATATCTATATATATATATATATATAATATATATATATATATATATATATATATATATATATATATAGATATATATATATATATATATATATATATATATATATGTGCGTGTGTGTGTGTGTGTGTGTGTGTTTAATATATCTGGAGAGATAGCATGTGCTCAAGTTAGTTAAAGGAGTTTATTCTAGATATTATAACCTTCATAGGTAATAATTGTTTGTGTGTGTGTTTCTATAAGTGCATATATTTCAGTGTTCCTATTATTGTCAAGCTCGAAATTGTTAGGAATGAAGATATATTTGTCCTAATAAAACGCTTCTGGAATGCTCGTAGAGTTGTATTTAATTAACTGGGGCAATGTCCTTCGCCTACGTTTAATTTCAAGCAATCTAATAATACCAAATGCGCTAACGTGTTGAGATGGGTTTAATTTGAAGAGCGTATTCAACAATATTACTTCTTAAATGGGATACCACTTATTCATGATGTTTAATAGGAACATATGAGGAAGATGAAGTAAAATCGCTCACATTTTTTAATAACTTCGAATTTAAAAAGCAATGGATGGGAAGGGATCCTATTTCCTAGTCACCTTTCAACATCAGAGGGTAGTCTTGAGGGAAAGTCGCAGACCCCCATCACCGATCACATTTTGAACAAAACCGTTGCGAAACCACCGGAGATACAGACACAAAACCTAGACGAAAACATCCACAACTCCAGGTTGTCCGGAGTACTATAGTAGATTCACATCAACCGTCCATTTGACGTCTAGGCCAGTCCCTTACGACCCTCCTGATTGGCTGTTGATAAGACAATCACAGGGCTGGAAACTGTCAGTCTGTCTCGAAAGTTCACATAGGCAATATGTATGTCCCACCTCAACTGAAAGACGTATCCTTCAGTAGAGGTGGAACATAGATCCTACCCATGTGAACTCTCTCGAGAGACTGAGAGTTTCCAGCCCTGTGATTGGCTTATCAACAGCCAATCAAGAGCGTCGTAAGGGACTGGTCTAGACGTCAAATGCACGGTTGATGTGAATCTACCATAGAATCTTCCTTGGAAAAAAGCGGGAACATGTTTATTTCCGCTTCTACATACATATATCCCCTTTATCTGCCGAGTGCGGTTAACCCTGAACAGCAGCAACAATATGCAGTAAATGTGCCTCGCTGTCGAACTGCTCAGCTCCAGAGGTCCTTTATACCCGACACCGTTGCACTGTGGAACAGCCTCCCACAGGAAGTCGTGCAGTTGGAACTTCAGAGGTTCAAGCGAAGGTGCCATACATTATACCCTAATACTATTTTCATTTTTTTTAATACATTTTTATCTATTTGTTAATTATTCATTTATTTTTTCATTCTTTAATAAGTAGGGTCTCTATTTTTTATTCTTTGTTTCATTTTACCTCCTCTTACTTCTTTCTAATGGACACCTTTATATTCTTTGGAAGCTTGAGTTTCAAGTCAATGGCTGTAGTGGGTTTGTTCCATATGAATAGGGATCATAATAATGATAATAATAATAATAATAATAATAATAATAATAATAATAATAATAATAACAATAATAATAATAATAATAACAATAATAATAATAATACACATACCTCTGTAGAACAGTTTTTGCTCTGAAGCCGGAATGAACCCAACTTTGTAATGATCACGTAACGAAGCATATGGTCTAAAACCTCGTACGCTGCAGCACCACTAGTCAGAAAACCAGAGTTTACGAATTGCTGTCTATTTTGGCCGCGTGGCATTTCAACAATTGACAAAACGCTCTCAATTACGCGCCAGTTACGAGTGAAGGTTCATTTCAGCTTCAGTGCAATATCTGCTCTCGAGAGGCACACACACATATGCATCGGTCGAAATTAATACTCCTCTTGGTTGTTGATTGAGGACGCACCTGAAAAGTAAGAAAACATCATGCATGCACTAGCATGTGTACATGTATTAGTTTTTATACATGTGTAAAGATAGCTGCAATGGCTCTTATCGTCGTAACATTTTATAACGAAAGAATATGAAATTTAGATCAATTGTTCAATATCAGGTTAGGTGCATAGGTAAAAAAAATGTATTTTTTCTATTATTTTATTTCTGCAAAATAAAACTATTGAGATGGCTGTTTGTCCGCCCTTCCGCACTTCTGTCCGCCCTCAGATCTTAAAATCTACTGAGGATAGAGGGCTGCAAATTGATCTGTTGATCATTCATCCTCCAATCACCAAACATACCAAATTGCAGCCCTCTAGCTTCAGCAATTTTTATTTATATTTAAGGTTAAAGTTAGCTCTGATCGTGCGTCTGGACCGCGGCTGAGAGCTTCATACAGCATTATGCACTGTACTACAGAAAACTCGATTGCGCCGAAGAAACTTTGGCGCATTTTTTACATTTTTATTTATTTCTTTAATTTTACGTAAACGATTCGCTGCATTTGAAGTTGGGGTTGATACTTGTTACGAAAAACGCGAAATGATGATACTGACATTGACGCTCATTAGACTAATGAACACGTTTAATGGCAAATTAGTTACAATGCTGGATCAGATAATTAGGAGATAAAAGACAGCTCACTGATCAGTGGTCTGTATAAAAGAATAAGTCCATTCATTTTCCTTCGGTGCAAAATATGTAATTTTCCTGAAACATCTGGTAGCTGAATTTAGCACACTATATCGGTGACTGTTTGATTGATAGAGAAAAAGTGTAATACGCTGTTATAATTGCCACTTAATTTTTCTATGATTATCGTCGTAAAAAAATCATACGCAAAAAGATACACAACCGCCGCCTGCTGGTTCCTGTAATCTAATTTGGCTGCGCCAATTAATATCTAGCTTCATCCGGGTCATAAATGAAAGGGAATAGTCAGTCATTCCAAAAATACTCGCACCTCTTAGCACTTGGGATATTTAGACTAAAAATGTTGCATGCGCTCATTTTTTCTATCCCTAAATTGCATGTGACTCATATCCACTTATTTACTATAGGATAAATGGTTTCCTCACCTTGGGTTTTGATATTTCAATACAGTTTACTCTTTACATAGCTTCGTTGTTACAGATTCGAACACAATGGAGAATAATCACTCCGATATTTAATGCTTTTGTATTTTCACTGAATTCCAATATTATCGTTAAAGCATAGATATCCATCTTAAAAATTTGAAGACTAACCAAGAACAAAAATTTCTGTAGCCAAAGGACAAAAGCAGAGAAAGACTGGTTTTGTTTGGTTTGAGCTTGAGGACGTTCCTCCGAATACTCCCCTCTATTTCCGTAAGTTGTTGTTTTTGAGATTATGCTGGCCTTATGCCAGCACGGGCACTTGCTCCTAGAGCAGCCCGTAGAGCGTCCGAAACTCTCCGTTTCAAAGGATCGTTCAATTTAGATACATGGAGATGAAACAACACTGTTTCATCTCAACGCGGAAATAAAAGAGGAGATAATATTATGCTATATTTGACATCATCAAATTTTTTTTATTGCCGAACCGACGTCGTGACTTGACGTGAAAGAGTCGTCCCTGAAAATCTGAAGTAATCCAGTGCTTTATTGTAGACTGCTTCGGTATTGGAATACTTCAAGGGGAGTCCAGTAAAAACGATATTACAAATATGTAATTACCGCTCGATTCTGAACGCCCTAACATCTTTGGGAACCCGTCCATTAACACGATGCTCAACCAAATACAAAAACATTAAAGCTCTAAAGAGTAACACGCTGACTCTGCATTGAATGTTTCTGCTGGGGTGACTTGGCGATCAATATCCCATTAATTAGAATTGACTTCAACATAGACTTTCGGCATAACATTAGTTGGAGTGCGTCCTCAACAACCCTGGGAACCGAGCAATCACCACGAGAGCGATCACCTGAGCGACTCGTTCATTTCTTCATTATCATTATTATTACGAGTTCGGGTGAACAATGTCTATGAAGACGCGATCTATCTATCTATAATAATAATATCCGAAGGGATCTTGTTTGTACTCCCCAAGAGGGGGGCGGGGTAGTGAGGAGATTGGGAGGATAGGGGGAGACATGTCACATTCACCCACCCCCTGCAGAACGGTTTATCCGCCCCGGGTGGGGGCGGGGTAGTTAGGGATCGGGAAGGTAGGGGAAACATGACACATCCACCAACCCTCTGAAAACCAGTTTGTCCGACCCGTGTAGGGGCTGGGCAGGTAGAGCAACAGGAGGGTAGGGGAAACATCCACCCCCCTCTTGCAAACCTGTTTGTCCGCCCTTTGTGGCGACTGGGTAAGTAGGGGATCGGGAGGGTGGGGGAGACAGCAGACGACGGGTTCCAGTGTGCATATTGTGAACCAACAAGCTCATCAAGCAAATAATATGCACCTAAGTGACTACTCACAAGTGGAAACTCTTTATTAAACCATTTTCATCCTATTGTAAAACATCTATCATGGCCTTTTTAATTTCTCGGCTGCCTCCTACTATTTGGATGTGCTTATTACCAAACGCTTCGAATCAGCGTGAAGGAACAACTGGAGGAGAATCAAACCCCCTTTGCTCGATTCGAACCACTAAGAAGCATATGTAATGAATTTGGTAAGTGTGGTTGTATCTGGGTCGCTTTATATTTATGGAACAGCCTACAAACTAATGAACAATATATGATAATCATCCAATTTTGTTTTTGGAAGCATTTGTTCTATTTAAAATATATATAAACAGAAACCACAAACAATATAGAAACTCCGGCCTCTTGAAGTAGGTCGTCTCTTACATAATTTTCTGGTAATCGACAAGAGTTTAACAAACCCTACCTACATTCAAAAGCTGTGACAGACGTGAAACATCAATGGAATGAACCAAGTTCATCAAAATGAAGTTAAAAACACATGACATGAAGGAATTGTGCAGAAGACGACAAAACTATGTCAACAGAGACGTGAGCAAGAACGGTGATTGACTTTAAATAATGAAAAAAAGGAGCGATCCGACCTCCAGCATACTTGGGACGTGTGCAAGATTTTAGCCTCACGCATAAGTTGTAAACATTATAATCCTAAATTTTAACATAAATTAAAACGTGCTAAAATCTACGTGTCAAATAGAGCCTTGTTTCACCAACGATAATTGAAATAAATACGCTATATTTTATTATAAAAAAAAATTTCTGTCCTGTTTAACATGCACATTATTTATGTTTAAAATTTTCATTCTAATACATAAATTATAAATGTACTATCCTAAAATTCCTATATCTTTAACTCAACAAGAAATACATTTTCAGACTTTTTAGGTTCTTTCATAGACCTTTCCAACCCCCAAACAACAGCGACAAAGTAGTTTGTAAGCTTACTCCCCGAGTAAGCGAAAAAATACATAAAAGGAAATGTAGCGTGTATGACGGACCACAGAACACCACGGTTTATGAAGGAAGTTAGTTACGAGGTGGCGGAAGAGAAGAGGACCAGTAGACTGACCCAGAAAGCACTGAAAACTTGGCCTTCTGTTGAGTGCTTGTGCTTGCTGAACTTTCTGGCAGCAAACACTGACCACAATGATTTTTGTGCAGCGGCAATTGTTCACCAAGAGGAACGAGGGCTAACCGACTGCGAGAAACCGAGGGAGTTTGAAAATTGAAATTAGATGATGCCTTCATCATCATGTGCACGACATCCACGTACTTTGGGAGGTCGAAATGGATGACCCTTAATAAGATAGCACTGAGATAGAAGTGCATGTGACCAGCCGATTGTGATTCGAGTTCCCAATGAAAGGGCCACGAAATGGAATTCCTACCATGGCAAATGAGGAAAGAGAGAGAGAGAGAGAGAGGGAGGGCGGAACAGAGAGAGAGAAAAAAAGGGAGAGGACATGGCAGAGAATAGGTGGAACGACGGTCACTCTTATCAGTGTATGACCAGAGAAGAGCATTGAATTTACTTTACGTCATCATGTTATTAAAATCGTTTGTATTAAAAAAAAAGTAAATATAACGTTCATTTTTACCCCTAGTACTTGGTAAATGGAATTTTGTGTGTGTATATATATATATATATATATATATATATATTATATATAATTATATATATATATATATATATATGTATATATATATATATATATCATACATACACTGACACACACACACACACACACACACACACATATATATATATCTATATATATATATATATATATATAGATATATATAGGATATATATATAGATATATATATATATATATATATATATTTATAACACACATATATAAGAATACATAGATACATATAGATATATATATATATATATATATATATATATATATATATATATAGATAAAATATATATATATATATATATATATATATATATATATATATATATACACATATATATATATAGATATATATAGAGATATATATATATATATATATGAATATATGTATATATATATATATAATATATGAATATATGTATATATATCTATATATATATATAATATATGTGTGTGTGTGTGTGTGTGTGTGTGTGTGTGTGTGTGTATATATATATATATATATATATATATATATATATATATGATAGTAGAGGAGAGAGAGAGAGAGAGAGAGAGAGAGAGAGGTGTGTATAGGTGAACTTCACTATATTTGAATAACATCATACCAAGGTCTATCATCAACATTCATTTTAAAAACTAATGCATATCATTATAGACAATAATCCCTTCAGTAAATGTTCTAAATTTTCTGCTTTTCTTTTACTGAACTTTTACTGAACTATAATGGAACAAAGGGTCGTGCTCGTATGCGCTGTAACAATAAAGTTGTTTCATATTTGATACTGAATTTCAGGGAAACTTTTCAAACGACCGATGAGGAGGAAGGAGTAACTCAGTTGTACGATCAATGACCTAAAAGGGCGTGATAGCGTCATCGACAACCCACATAAATATTGTGTTTAGACTCATGAAACTTTGAGCATTTGTTTAGCATAGTACAAGAAATTTTGACAGTAAGCTTCAATTTATTTGATTGAATAGATCTTTAGTTATAGGTGCTTTTGTCCTCCTTCCATGGAATTCTAAAAGTTTTAAAAAATTTTTATTGTATACTTTTGCATATTTGAAGCATACCATGTACTTACAATGACAATCAATAATTCTTATAAGATAAACAGCAACGTCAGAATTAAATATATTTATTATTTTGATCCTTTAAAATGATAAATTTCAAATTTAAATCAATGGAAACATAAATAACACACAAATATAAAACGACTATTGGAGCAGTTGTGTTAAAAAAACACATTTAAATGAACGAAGATTAACAAAGAAACATGCCCTGCCCTTTACCAATTTCTTTCCGTGCGCAAAATAACTAGGCTATAGATGTACAATTGGGCATAAAATTATTTTATATTATTCTTACACGACTGTAAAAACATTTACATATTCATCTACTTTTACATGTCAGTCCTTTGGGAAAATATACAGCTCCTTTGGAGGATTAAAGCAAATGAGTTAGTAATTCAGCCTCTTTTACTTATAACTGATTATTATAGCCTATTTCATTTTCATCTAAAATGAGGAAATAAACTCTGTTGTTGTATTTACTTTGGTTTGTTAAATGTGGTTTTGAGGCCGTTTCTCTCGCAAATCTTGTTCTGATCTTTAATTCTCACATAAAAGTTCACTTACAGCCTCCTCACACTAGGTACAATGTTTTCTCTTCACGAAAATTAATATTGGCACTATTTCTTCACCTTAGATTATTTAGACTTACGACCGTATAATGTACGACCAGCAATCGACGATCGCTGACATCAGTTTATATTTAAATTCTTTACATTATTCATTGCAAATATTATCTCTAAAGAAGCGTTTAATGTATCGGCACAACTGTCACCATCTGCATGAGGCGTCGAGCATCAATTTGAATATTCTAATCACATTAGCAATATTTATCCCTCCTTAACTGACATCATGACGAATCAACATACCTAGAATACCACCTATGTAGCAGAAAAAAGAAAAAAAACACCATATTGTAAATGTGTGCGTGAATACTCAGCACATTTTTTCATATTGCGCCAAATAATTGCATTCAGGAATTAAATTAGACAAAGTTCTCTCTCTCTCTCTCTCTCTCTCTCTCTATCAATACAGACGTCATATTCCTACAACCGAATCTGTCATTAATGCAGGTATATCAATTGTTGTTCCTTACAGAAGTCGATATGGCACTGAAGCTCTCTTGCACAATATATTTGCAACATTACGGCAATTCATTTACTTGATTAGAATATACTAACCACCACAATTGCTTTGAATTTTACAATATAAATTCTCTCCACCCATCGCCGGCTGCCCACCCCCCCACCTCCCAAAAAATAATGAAACAGAAAAAAGGCACCGAAAAACGATCATCACTTGTAAACGACATCGAATGGTTTCAATTTTATAAGACTGATCTTGAAGGTTATGAAACTTTAAGCGTTTCGGTTTTAACAATAGGTACCATTTATTCAGACATTTCGCACCTTTTATAAGGTGCAATCACCCAAAATGGGTGCAATGGCTGGGTAGTGCACCGTTCAGGTCACGTTCATTAGGATCCCTGCATACCTCGCGGCCTACTGGCCAATAGCTCGCCTCTCTATGAACTGGGGCCAACATTTGGTTGCGATTGTGATGGAAGCACGAAAGGCTTTATCAATGAAACTGCACTTGTCATATATATATATATATATATATATATATATATATATATATATATGATATATATATATATATATATATATATATATATATTATATATATATATATATATATAATATATATATATCATATATATATATATATATATATAAAATACTTTGACGATGCCCACGGCAATATAAAAAAATCAATATCAGCCCATATATAATGACTGATCCTGCGGCGGAAGTAAACGGTATTACCTGAATTTGGGCACCTTCCGAAGTGCCACCGGCTTTAATTATGAGCCCCTTGCGAATGTGTATTGACCCTACAATGGGAGGGAATGTCCCTCGAAAGGTAGCTAAGTCCTGAGGACAGGAACACCAACAACTGCTGTCCCGTGCTGCAAAGTTAAGTATATCTTAGATTAACCAGACCACTGAGCTGATTAACAGCTCTCCTAGGGCTAGCCCGTGTGAATAGATTTTTTTACGTGGCTAGGAACCCATTGGTTACCTAGCAAAGGGACCTACAGCTTAATGTGGGATCCGAACCACATTATATTGAGAAAGGAATTCTATTCACCGGATATAAATTCCTCTGGTTCCAACTGGACCGAACTATATTATATCGAGACAAGAATTTCTGATCACCAAAAATAAATTCCTCTAGTTCCGCATTGGTGGCAGTGGGGAGCGAACTCGGGCTTCCAAATTGATAGACGGGTACGCAAACCACTCGTCTAACGAGGAATTTATCAAGTGCTACAAGATTCCGAGAAAATAATAAATAGGATTCTCACAGCTGTGTCGGATGTGAATACCTGGAAATGACCAAAAAAGGGAGAAGGAATGAAATATTAAGTCCTGGGGGAGTGAAAGTGAGTGCAAATGGTGACAAAGAGTGCAAATGTAATACTCGTTTAGCTAATTTCTTTCAGGAGAGAAAGCGGGAAGTAATAGCCCCGAGAATCGAAAAAACTGTGCAGTACAAACAGGTATTGAAATTGGGTCAGCTGGGAAATACAAGCTAAGGAAAGGAGAAAATAATTCCTTTTCAGAGTGATTGTTGGACGCAAGGGGTAAACAATCCCTTTTCAGAGAGATTGTTGGACGAAAGTGGAAAATAATCCCTTTTTAGAGTGATTGCTGGACGAAAGGGGAAAACAATCCCTTTTTAGAGAGATTGTTGGACGAAAGTGGAAAATAATCCCTTTTCAGAGTGATTTTTGGACGAAAGGGGAAAACAATCCCTTTTCAGAGAGATTGTTGGACGAAAGTGGAAAATAATCCCTTTTCAGAGAGATTGTTGGATAAAAGGGGAAAATAATCATTTTTCAGAGAGATTGTTGGACGAAAGGGGAAAACAATCCCTTTACAGAGAGATTGTTGAACGAAAGGGGAAAATGATCCCTTTTCAGAGAGATTGTTGGACAAAAAGGGAAAATAATCCCTTTTCAGAGAGATTGTTGGACGAAAAGGGAAAATAATTCCTATTCAGAGAGATTGTTGGGCAATCCCTTTTCAGAAAGATTGTTGGACGAAAGGGGGAAATAATCCTATTTCAGAGAAATTGTTAACAAAAGGGGAAAATAATCCCTTTTCACAGAGACTGTTAGACGAAAAGGGAAAATAATCCCTTTTTTAGAGAGATTGTTGGACGAAAGGGGAAAATAATCCCTTTTCATAGAGACTGTCGGATGAAAGGGGAAAATGATCCCTTTTCACAGAGATTGTTGGACGAAAGGGAAAAATAATCCCTTTTCAGAGAGACTGTTGGACGAAAGGGGAAAATAATCCCTTTTCAGAGAGACTGTTGGACGAAAGGGGAAAATTATCCCTTTTCAGAGAGATTGTTGGACGAAAGGGAAAATAATCCCTTTTCAGAGAAATTGTTGGACGAAGGGAAAATCACTGTATGTGGCTTGTACACGTAATATTGAATGTCAGGAGAAAAAATTGTGGTTGTAAGTTTATATAGTTGTGGAGTCTTATGCTGTGCTTGGCCTGGTTTCAAGAATGAGCAGAATTTTTGCGCCGAGTTATTCATGTAAAAATGCACGAATTCAAAAGGTGAATCAGAGTAGAATGAGTCTTATGGAAAAAATTGTTGGGTAGAAGCTTCACTGCTGGGAATGAGCAATTTCCATGGAAGATAAAGCATAGTTGTCAAAGAGAGGAAAGAGTGGAAAAGAATATTTTGATAAGGTGTTAGTAAAGATTGAATGTAGTACCCAACAAAAAACTTCTTTTAGTTTTCTTCTGAAGATTGAAAAAGAAACCCACAAAATTACTGTGTATAACGTGTTTACTTATAAGTATTTACTTATAAATACTTATAAATAAGTAGACACGTTATGCACAGTAATTTTGTGGGTTTCTCTTTCAATTAAATGTAGTGTAAAATAACTGAGGTATTGAGGGGGATAGCTGTATGCGATGGACATCTAATTTAATTGAAAGTGAAAATAAACAGATAACTGATTAAACTGGGCCTATGAAGATAATTAAGAATAGAATGCAAATAGAAAGTGAAGATTAATTGGACCACGTTAGGTATACTTTATTGATGAATAAGGATCAATAAAAAATAATGAGTGAAACTGTTAAAGTTTTTGGGAAGCAGATGCGAAAATAAACAAGTAAAAAACCTATAAGCAATCGAGTTTTCTGTACAATGTGTAATGCTGTATAAAACCATCATCTATGACCATCAGGTCTTCAGTTGCTCACCAGATGCGGTAGGGTGAGGGCGCGTCCCATAGCTCCGGAAAGCAAGTCAGATGCACGATCCATGGCTAAATTTAACCTTCAATAAAATAAAAATTACTGAGGCTAGAGGGTTGCAATTTGGGATGTTTGATTATTGAAGGGTGGATAATCAAAATACCAATTTGAAGCCCTCTAGCCTCAGTAGTTTTATTTAGATCTGTGGGCGGACGGACTGACAGATAAAGCCAGCACCATAGTTTTGTTTTACAGAAAACTAAAAGTGGTGAGGGAAAATGCAAATAGTACATGAAAAAATGTCAGTGTATTTGAAAATAATCTTCTTTGAGTTGTAATGGTTACCATGACACATACGTATGCGCGAGGTCCAACCCGATCTCTCCTAAAAGCTAATTAACTCAAAGTTTCAATAAAATTGGTTTCCCAGTTTTTGGCGTCACCCGGCTATGGCGTACATCCAGACAGACGACGCAGGCATTCCTTTGCAGCAGATGTCGTAAGTAATTATTTATCACGTTATTAACTATTAATTTATTTATATCTGCGCAGCGAACACACTCGTATTGAAGCTGATTTCTCCAACATCAAATGCAACATACGAATAATATAGAATATTCCTAAAAATGTACAGATCGGAAATTAATTAACAAGGCTGCATGACTTGGTAAATATCCGAAGTAAATCGTGTTTGACTACAGTATGTATTAACCCAAATGTAAAAAGTTTTCTGGTGAGAAGTTATTGACGATATCGCGTCACAAACTGTATGACTTAATAATAAAACTGAGGTTCACTCTACTACAAATAACCCGTCTGGATATTTACCGTTTGTTAAGGCCTAGTGAAAAGTGGGGCAAGAAAACACTTAAAACTTTTAGTATAAACTGTTTTCAAAGTTTAAGTCATACACCCAATTATTATATAAAAGTAAAACATAATACTGAATATATTTTTCAGGGAATGGGCCTACTAGTAATAATAAAATGTTTGCGAGAAGCATCATTTTGCTTCTTATTGAAGAAAAAAAAGGCCTTCAACTGAAAATTAGTTCAACTTCAATAATATGATTTAAATGTTAATTCCAACTTCATTAAACTTGAAAGTATAGTCAGCTAAAAACTCGGATAGTGCGCAATAATAAAATACAAGGAAAAAAAATATTAGCATATAAAAATATGCAGAACGCAAGTCCTAAAAGAAGCCAAGAAGATAAGAAGGAAAGCCGGGGTGTGATATTTTCAGAGAATATTCGAATTGCAACGAGAAGGCGCTGGAGGAAGGTAAACAGCTGAAGGGGATCTTGAGAGATCTTGAAAAGGACTGGGAGAAAAGTTTGTTCTCTGCGCAAGGCAAGGTTCACTCTATTAGCCTACTCGGGTTGGGGAGGGGATACGATTTCCAAAATATAAATAGTTACCAGTGTGGTGTGGCCGTGAATATGTGCAGGATGCATACGCACCTTCTATATATATATATATATATATATATATATATAAGATATATATATATATATATATGTATGTGTGTGTTGTGTGTGTGTGTGTGTGTGTGTGTGTGTGTGTGTGTCTGTACTGGTTCATGATAAAAGCAGCTCACAAAAACGCCTGAATATAATAAGTAAGTGCTATATGTCAGAGGACTGCTGTCTCTCTCATTCGGTGGGTAATGAATGAGAAAAGTTACAGAAAAGACGGTATTTCTACCTGGAGATCCATCCACAGGTAGCCGTTGTAAGTCAGCCCTACTGATAATTCATCTTTAATCTTCTTAAGCGTTGGTTGAAGGAAGATTTTATCTATGATATCTGAATCCCAGGCGCCCTTGAAGATGTTACAGATAAGGCGGTATTTATACCAAGAGATCCCTCCACAGGTATAAATACCGCCTTTTCTGTAACCTTTCTCATTCATCACCTACCTGAAGAGAGACAGCACTCTCTGAAATATAGTACTTATTTTCTACATTTTGGCGTTTTTATGGGCTCCTTTCATTAGATGGAATTCTGTTGTCACAGAACATTTTTATCAGTCATTTTTGGCCAATTATGGAATTCAACTGCTTTTCTACGTTTCTCCGCTCACATCCAGAAGTCAAGCCCGTTTTCCGCAAGTTTGAGAAAGAACTGATCGGACTACACTTGCTGAAAAATCAAAAACACTTTTTAGAAGAATGCCTCAAGGAAGTCACTTACATCAAAAATGTACAGGTTCGGGAGATGGATTCTGCAATCGGACCCCTTCCCACTCTCACACAAGATTTTCTGGAGGAAAGAAATGCGAACACGGAACACGACATCTTCGTACTACGCAGAGTGATCTATGGAACCTCACAACGGACCACGTATACAGGTATCTGGTTTCATTTTGTTCCGATATTGCTGCCTATAATAGCGAGACTCATTCCAACAGACTTTACTGCAAGTTAAATAATAAACAATAGCGACTGGAATAATCTTGATCAACAAGATAAAGTTTTAAATTTATGTAACACCCCTCTTACTGTAAACCAACACGTAATCTTAAATCCAGGCTTATCCGTTTGCCCTTGTGCCAGACCGTAAAAATAATCAAGACTTTATAATTACTCTTGATAACTTCATATCGGTAAAAAATTACAGCTGTGAAGAGATATTTTTAAAAGGCGTTTTATTAACAAATGCTTTAATGACCTTAATAAGAAATAACCTGTACCCCCCCCCCCCCCGGACCCCCCCCCCCCCCCCCCCGTAGATTAACGATAGCCATCCGCTCGATAAAAAAAGTTGCGTGTTATAATAAGTAGATCCGACAAAGACGGCAAAATCGTAATCATGGACAAAGATTTCTACCTCGACAAAATCAACCAACTCCTTAGTGACACAAACACTTACGACAAATTGACGAAAAATCCCCTCCAAAACGTCTCCACAGAATTTTTTTAAGAAAGTAAGATTTAATTGCCAAGACAAAAAGAAGCACTGAAACTATTGAAGAATTTAAAGTCATTAACCCAAAACAACCTTACTTTTATGGCCTTCCCAAAACTCACAAGGACAATCTTCCATTTAGACACATAATCTCATGTGCAGTTTTCAATTATACAATTTCTAAATGGTTAGCTGACCTCCTTTCCCCTTTTTGGGTCTCTTTTCTCCGTCACATTAAACATTCGGAAGAATTTTGTTACAAATTCAAAGAAACACATATACGACTTCACAACATAAAGCTTTTAAGCCTTGATATAGATTCCCTATTCGCAAAAGTACCAGTACAATATGTTCTACAGTTTTTGAGGGAAAAATTAGCCCCCTGTCAAGATAATTTCCCACTGGCTCTTGACAGAATAATAAAATTAGTTGAATTATGTGTATCCAATAATGTATTTTCATTCGGGGGGGTCATTCTATAGCAAATATTCGGGTGAAGCTATACATGGAATACTTTGAAACTGTAGTAATCAATACATTAAAAGCCAAAAACATACTGTGGATGAGATTTCAACGATTTCCTTTCAAAATTAAACGCATTAGTGCCCAGCATCAAATTCAAAGCTGAATGGGAAACACAACAAAATTCCTTTTCTTGACGTTTTAATAATTATGGTGAATTTGTATTCTGTCATGTCGACAGAATACAAATTCACCATATACAGAAAATCAACATTCTCACTTTCATGCATTCATGACATTTCTATCAAAATAGACATATCCAGCAACCTATTCTTAAGAGGCTTATGAATTTGTTCCCCAGATTTCCTGGTAAAGGAATTTGAGCTAATTCATAAGCAGCTTTCGTCTTTAAGGTATCCTGACCATATAACTGAGAAAGCAATTCATAACGCAAACGTAATTTTCTACTGACCCCCTCAAGACAAGGCCAGAGAGGCACCCAACAATAAAATAGAAATCCCACACCTGGACAGGATTAAGACGGAGACACAGACTCTCGAAAAATCTAACTCTTCTGCCTTTACCTATCCAAATACCCTAGCCAAATCCATGATTAACGTCCAACAAAAAACAATACGAGACCCCATGCCTAGAGATTAATACAAACACTTTTAACATTATCGTTACTGTGAGTAGTTTTTCCAGGCAAACATATTAATGACAGTGTACCTGCATTAAATTTAATACCCTCCCAGCAGCCCAAAGAACTTTCGAAAATCTCATGGGGAAATTCAGAATTTTGAGTCGGCTGAAGTATTGACTGTCATGAGATGAGTGGTTCAAGGCTCAGTTGCTGATGTCTGTTATCTCTTGTTAGTTAAGAGAAAATGATCTCGAGATACGAATGTCGATTATATTTTCCTTTCAAGAGCAAACTGAATTTCTACCAGAAATCCACCTTCACTGAAAACCTAATATTCACGCTCCCATATTCGGTGGGTTATTAGTCACGTTTCAAAGGAAGTCATTTCACTCAAGGTAAAGGGAAGTTACATAAATAAACACAAGTAATAGAATAAGTCAAATGATTCAATCATGAGTTTGATTAGAAAAGGAATACCCGCATTTACTTACAATCCACAACCGTATCATGAACAATTACTCTGAATAGTGATACACTGGGCGCGATGGACATTCCCGTGAATGCTATATACTGTAGTAGATTCACATCACCCGTGCATTTGATGTCTAGGCCGGTCCCGTACGATGCTCCTGATTGGCTGTTGATAAACCAATCACAGGGCTGGAAACTCTCAGTTTCTCTCTAGAGTTCACACAAGCAGAATGTATGTTCTACCTCTTCTTAAAGATGTATCCCTCAGGAGAGGTGGAACATAGATCCTACTAATGTGAACTCTCGATAGAGACTGAGAGTTTCCAGCCCTGTCATTGGCTTATCAACAGCCAATCAGGAGCGTCGTAAGGGACTGGCCTAGACATCAAATACACGGCTGATGTGAATCTACTATTGTATATTACTTAACTGAATTATACCGGAGGAGATTGGACAGTGAATGCGCTATATTTACGAATATCTCAAAATATATACTTGCCTTTCAAAAAAATAAAAAATAATATAATTTTTTACTTCTTGTCGACTATTCAATAATTATTTGTGAAATTCTATGGAAGAGGCTCGTCAGTCAACTTGAGAGTGACAAAGATTTTCCTTTTATTTCTAGTGTTTCTGAGAAAGCTAAAGTTTGCCTTCGTAACTTCCATATCATTCTGTAGATAACTGAAATCCTTGATAACATTTGCGTTTGTCGTTTCTCTTAGATAGGTTTTTGTTCATAAAGTACTCAGTGCGTCTGCCCGAAGCAGTCTTTTTTAAAAGAAAACCAAAATAATAATAATTCGCAGAAAATTCCCCAATGATAGCAATGCTTTACAGAAAGAGAGAGAGTGAAACAAAGATCCCTTGATCATTTTTTTCCTTTAACAGAGCTGTATACGTCTTTGCATATTTACAGGCTGATGTAAATGATGTGTCGTACTTAATAATAAAATTATTCCAATAATCAACTAGTGAATAAATAGCATATCACGTAAAGCAATATACAAATATTTTACTGCTTCGACATACGTATTGTATCCGTGCTCTAATAAGTGGGGAAACCTTCTCTCCTGTAACCTTGTTACACGTCCAATATATACTTACGTAAGGCATATATGTAAAACATATGAAGGAACCAACTTCATCATTCTTGCGTGCTCAAGAATACTTCTGGGATATTCGTGAAGGGAGCCATATCGTGGGTAAGATTACGGGAGACTAGGAAGAGGTTAAGCCTCTGGCAAAACACACGAAAGCCTCTCTCTCTCTCCCTCTCTCTCTCTCTTTCTCTCTCTCTCTCTCTCTCTCTCTCTCTCTCTCTCTCTCTCCTGTTTCACCTGTTTCATCAATCTCGGATCAGACCGTATGTCTGTAAGTCCTTTTGGAATTCACACAAATTTCGACAAAGGATGAATTATAATATGCGGTTTCCTGTAGATCTTGGTTCTCGCTCTGAATAGTTGTTTATAACTTGATGATGAAGACCTCAGAGCGGATGCTTTCAGTAAATCCTGGACTTACTTAAATATTTATGCCCTGTGCTTTCCAAATATTCGTGCTAGGTGTGCGCGTTATTCGCGATTAATTATTCGTCTCATCTGGTCTTTTTCAAATTTAATAAACATTATCCATCCAGTGCCGTAGATTTCCATACGACTCATGCTGCCAGTCGTTATTGAATTTTCGCACCGACTGCCATCATGACTTACGCTCCACTAATTGCACAGTTATCCAGAGACAAAGTGATGAAGAAATTGCATGATATTCCATATTGTTTTCTTTATGTCAAGGAAAAAAAAAATCCGCTCTCGGGCGGGAAATGAAAAACCTTAATTTCTTTTAGGACGCTGCTGAATTTTGTCGCTGTGTGGAACTGAAAAAACAAAATTAGATTTTTTTTTTTTTTCTGCACGTAAAGGAAACTATGAAGATGATGATAATCTCGTACTCGTTTCCTTTCGCCAGTAGAGGGCCAATGTTAGTTCATCACAAAGGAAAACTCTCTCTCTCTATCTCTCAAATCTCTCATCTCTCTCTCTCTCTCTCTCCTCTCTCTCTCTCTCCTCTCTCTCTCTCTCCTCTCTCTCTCTCTTTTACACTTGCTGTTTATCTGTTTCTAGGATCGATATACTCAGTCCAGAATCATAAGTAATCAAGCAAGCTACGACGAAAGCGAAAGCTGGTGCATGTAACAAGAATTAATGTAGATAATAAAAATAATTACACGTTACAGTGAAGAAAAAACCCAGTAAAAAGTGCGCAGAAAATGTAAATAAAATGTAAATGTTTATTCGAAATATATCGATCGGTAGATTCCGGTCACGCGTATATATCAATATTTGAACACTAGTTTCCACTAAACATATACCCAAGATAACCTTTTATGTGGATGCCTAGGAAATTATGCTTCACTCTCTTCACTCTCGAACCCTCTCTGGTGTGTTCATGTTATATCTCAACATATCAGACAAATGTAACAAGATATACTTTTCATGAACGTAAATCACGCTACAGAACATTTCATTCAGGACGACAGCTTCAGTTTATTCGTGTTAGTTTTTTGTAAAAGAAAACTATTGAGATGGCTATTTGTCTGTCCGTCCGCACGTTTCCTTTCCGTCCTTAGATCTTAAAAACTACTAAGGCTAGAGGGCTGCAAATTGATATATTGATCATTCAACCTCCAATCATCAAAAATACCAAATTGCCGCACTCTAGCCTCAGTAGATTTGATCTTATATAAAGTTAGCCATGATCGTGCGTTTGGCACCGCTATTGGTGCAACAACACATGCCACCACCTACCCGTGGCTGGAAGTTTCATGGGTCGCAGCTGAGAGTTTCATGGGCCGTGGCTGAGAGTTTCATACGCACTATACGAGAACACTGAACAGAATACTCGACTGCGCCAAGGAAACTTTGTCATATTTTCTACCTTTTTGTAATCACCAAAGCAGTTATTTCCACATGAAAATAAAATAAGCGAAAACTTTACCTTAATTTTCATCTGCAGTTTCATCTCACGCAACCCAGTCAACTCAATGGGGCAACTAAATTGAATAAAAAGAAAGGACTCAATCCCAGATAAGAGGAAGATTACGAGGAGGAGGAGGAGGAGGAGGAGGAGGAGAAGGAGGAGGAGGAGGAGGGTCATGAAGACAGCTGCGTTACTTGATGACGGCTTCGAATCTTATCTTGCGTAACAGCCTCATTAACTTCCTATTTTAATTGACCCGGAATCTGAATACTTAAAAATTAAACTGTTGTCAAAGAGATTATTACTGACGAGCTTGATGGCGTGCTCTAAGTTGCGCTGGAACCCGGAGCTACCCTCCTGGGAGGACAAACAGGTTTGTAATATGAACCTGGATGTGTCACGTCTCCCCCACCTTCCCGACCCCTTACCTACTCCACCCCACCCAGGGGGAACAAACAGGTTTGCAGGAGAAGGGTGGATGTGCCATGTCTCCCCTACCCTCCCTATCCCTACCTACCCCCAAGAAAGTTTTCATTATTATAAATAGTGCACTCGACTCCCAATCAGGCGGTCTGAAGTTCGAATCCCGGCTCGGCCAACGCGGAATCAGAGGAATTTATTTCTGGTGATAGAAATTCATTTCTCGATATAGTGTGGTTCGGATCCCACAATAAGCTGTAGGTCCCGTTGCTAGGTGACCAATTGGTTCCTAACCACTTAAAAATATCTAACCCTTCGCGCCAGCCCTGGGAGAGCTGTTAATCAGCTCAGTGGTCTGGTAAAAGTAAGATATACTTAACTTATAGATAGTGCAACCGGGGGCGTCAAGACACTGATGGGCCCCCTAAGACTTGGTTTGCCCCTTTTAGCTTTGGAGTAATAATAATAATAATAATGATAATAATAAGAATAAGAATAAAATTCACTCCAAGGTGTGTGTGTGTGTGCTTGTATGTCTTGAGGATTGGAAACGCTGGGTGGATGAGGCACACGTGACTGCTTTATTAACTCAACACAACTTTATGGGTTTAAAATGCTCCGAAATATGCAAAAAATTGGGAAATAAAAAAAATTCTCCGTGGGGGGGGGGGGCCGGGGGGGGGGTTACATCTCCTCCCCTACCCCCAACCCCCAACTGATAGGGCTTGCTTCGTTTTCCGTTCGCCACCCCACCCATCCCATAAACTCAAAATCTTAGCCTTCCCTCCACCTCGCAAGAAATCTGAAATGACGCCACTGAGTTGAACCCACTACAGGAAGTTCAAAATCCCTCGGTCGTGTCTTAAAGTAACAATAAACAGTCCAGTCGGTAATTATGCAAGAAGGCTGATCACCCCAGAAACCAATGTCGTCAGTTTTTCTACCAGTACTTGTGCGTTTCACCATTATGCCAACCGTACAAACATGAAACAGATCAAAAGTTATTCCGAAAAATGAAGACTTGTATATCTTCAGGCGGTATGTTCATTTACAGTAAATTCGGTAAAAAATCATTTCAAAACTGAACTACTGCAGGAAGGATGATTGCAACGGAAGAACACAGAGAGAGGAGAGAGAGAGAGAGAGAGGGAGAGAGAGAGAGAGAGAGAAACCAATTACGTAACGAGGGCCGAAGGACAATACCACATGCCAGTGCCAGGACGGGGGTGCCATGGCAAAGTCGTGTCATCAGCCGATTTCCATCCTATTGGATATCTTCGAGCAAATATGATGTCGCGTTCCATACCGAACGTCACACCACACAAGGGTGCGACCTAAAGGGAAAGACCTAATACACCCCCAGCAGTGGAGGAATTCCTCTCCAGCCTTCCTTAATTTCCCAGAAGAAGGGAACTACAATGTTTTTGTTTCATATTTGTGACCATCGTTTTAACAGATTTGGGTAACATCAACTATTTTCTCTCGCATTCTTTTTCATTCCCTTTTTCATTCATTTTTCCTTTTTAGCATTTCTTGGAATGAGTCGTATGCTATGTCCCATGTTATGAGTCTTCAATTTCCATGAAAAAATCTGATTTGTAAATGAGGATAAGTTTTGAAACGCGGAATATACAAATAAAAAGAGATTTATCATCGTTTCGAAGGCCATCATTCCGCCACTTCCCGGAAAATGAAGAGATTCAGGCTCTCAAAAACTGAACACAAATCTCATTAGTACACGAATAGCAATTCCATCTGATGAGATTTACTGCTGACGACAACACGCCAAGAGATCCTTTATCACGTGATATCTTCTTGGAGAAGTTAGAAATAGGGCATAATTGAAACCAGTCAGGTTTATTGGATCGCTACAAAGAATTCGAGAGAGAGAGAGAGAGAGAGAGAGAGAGAGAGAGAGAGAGAGAGAACATCTAAACGTGTCTATTGCCTGTGTAGAAACACTGTCCCATACATTGTTAGTTATCATGCCGTTGTTGATTTATTTATCTTTTTACTATTTAGATTTAATAATAAATGCTTTCCCATATGTTAACCATCCTTATTACGAATATGAAACTCGGCTTATAATGTTTTATATGCTTTGGAAATGATCGCACTGCATACTTGCTGGTTTTTTTTTATCAATGCTTTGGCTTGAGATTTTATACTACTCTCTGTAACTTTAAAATGTTGCTGTTTGAACGATACAGTCTTATTATAAAGAATGCAACATAATGACTAAAATAAACTAGACCCTAATGAGATAAATAACACTTATGAAGGGAATTTGCTTTTCCTTGTGTGGGAAGCTCCATAATGATATTTTGCCTGAAATTACAATAAGATTCCTCGTCGTCCTGAAAAAATAAAAAAATAAATGAATATTCGGATCTTTTACGAAAAATATCTACCGACTAAGGTCAATGTCCAGCTCACAAAACCTCAGGTCGTACACTGCATTCTAATTGCCCATTTAGCTTTGACTTATATACAAGAAGCATATTAGATTTTCGTTCAAAATATGATTATTACTCAAAACAGAAAACGAAACAAGTGATAAGATACACACAAACACGCATCCACACACGCACACACACACACACACACACATATATGTGTGTGTGTGTGTGTGTGTGTGCGCGTGTGTGTGGATGCGTGTTTGTGTGTATCTTATCACTTGTTTCGTTTTCTGTTTTGAGTAATAATCATATTTCGTACGAAAATCTATATATATATATATATATATATATATATATATATATATATATATATATATATATATATATATATATATATATATATATATATATATATATATATATATATATATATATATATATATATATATTATTGGTTTGAGTTGGGGCTTCCTGCGCTGTTGCTGTCTTGGTGATTTGCTGACGAATATATATATATATATCATATATAGGTAAATTTTTACAACAGTTCCAAGCCCGTTTTCCTAAATTAATTAGGTATCTTCATGTGTGGTATTTTCATGTGTGTTTTAATGTGTTTTTAAGGATTATGATGGTAATATGTTGGTGAAATGAGTTGTTTTTGAGTTATACACCCTTACTACTTCCTACAAAGCTGAGGACCCATTGGGAATGTGGGCTTTTGGGTGGGATAAATCACCATCAACACACAATGGACTTTGAAGTAATCAATAAAATGAGGTAAAACAATCATAGCATACCTACCAAGCCATAGTAAGGCAACGTAGCCTTGTGTACTGGAGCCTAACATCTGCAAACCGTATGAAGGTGGCGGAACGGTGCTTCACGCCTTATCCATAATTTTAAAGATTCTTGGCAATCTCGTATGTACTGGCAAGAGGTAATGATGCGCTGCACGCGCTAGCCTCAAGGGTTACAGGAGGCAAATTACGTTACAATATTATTAAAAAGAAAATGATAAATTTACCTTAATTGGATGGACACAAACGTTTTGAGGGCTTATATCCAGAACAAGATAGTTGTGGCCGTGGGGTCATCTATGTTGTCGTCGCCGTCGTCATCATAAAATGATTATCCTTTCTAAATTTACACCACTTATTACATTTCAAACATTGTACTTCAGCAGGTAACACTCCAAGCTGTCTTGAAAAATCAATATATTTTGTATCTTTTTATAGAAATCATGAATTTGCCGAAAATGATCAAAGTTACAAGACGAACACAGACTCGACAATCTTCGCTCTACGAAAGACTTGAACCAAATGGCAAGAGAAAATGTCTGATACCTGTAATTTTTTCACCAGGTCACGTGACTCCTAGACTTAATACAATTTAAAGGTGACAAAAAATTTGCATCAGAACCACAATGCAGTTCAAAACGAAAACATACTCGCATCAGAAAACAAAAACACTTAGAAATTTTTCGAGGATGGTGATTATATTAAACATTCATATCTCAGATATGGTAAATTTCCCCAAAAAATGTTCAGAGACAAAGTTTAATTATTTTTCATGCCAAATGCATCTGTAATATTATAATTATTATTTAATGAGTTGGAACTATTGTAAAATAATACCATATATATATATATATATATATATATATATATATATATATATATATATATAATATATATATATATAATATATATATATATATATATATATATATATATATATATATATATTCGTCAACAAATTACTAGGACAGCAACAGCACAGAAAGCCACAGCAACAAACCAACAGGACTAGGGTCATAGTTCGTTATAAAAGATACAAGCATTAAATAAATGATTCACGAAAATTAAGTTACACAAAAAAATTAAAACTATGCGCAAAATCTAAAGTAAAAAGTGGAGACAAAGAGAATATATATTATATATATATATATATATATATATATATATATATATATATATATATATATTAATGTATATAATACATACATAATTATATATATATATATTATATATATATATATATATATATATATATATATATATATATATATATATATATATACATATATAAAAGGTTTTTTTGCCACAAAGGAAAAAAATGAAAAAACGAGTTGGCCGAGTACTTTCGGTCCTATTCGGACCCTTTACTGAGGCATACTGATTTTTACAAAGAACCCCACCATAGTCAAAAGAATGGCGTAATAAAATACACAAACTGACACTACCAAATTAGCCATAAGGGCGATTTTCATCTCTCTCACTCTCTCTCTCTCTCTTCTCTGGTTCGATATTTTCTCTCCCTCTTTCTCTTGCTCGATATATATATATATATATATATATATATATATATATATATATATATATATATATATATATATTTATATTTTCTTTCGTCCTTTCATTAATAATAATTTTTGTTGGGAAAATTTGTGTAAAAATTCATGATATTAAATTGTATATGCTCCCGTGTTGTTTTCAAAATGTACTGTTTTTCTGGAAGAATCACTTGTTTACCGCGGGTATTCCTTCAAGGTGTGACTAGCCTATGACTCCTCCTCCTCTCTGTAGAGTGAAAAATCGCCCTTATGGCAAATTTGGTAGTGTCAGTTTGTATATTAAGCCTTCTTTTGACTATGGTGTTCTTTGTAAAAATCAGTATGCCTCAGTAAAGGGTCCGAATAGGACCGAAAGTACTCGGCCAACTCGTTTTTTCATTTTTTTCCTTCGTGGCAAAAAACCTTTATTTATACATAGCATCACGTTTTATATACTTCGTGATCAAGTATTTATATATATATATATATATATATATATATATATATATATCTATATATATATATATATATATATATATATATATACTATATATATATATATATATATATATATATATATATATATATATATATAGTATATATATATATATATATATATATATATATATATATATAGATATATATATATATATATATATATATATATATATATATATATATATATATATAACTACCTATTCGAGAGCAGAGAAAAGATGGAATCCGAATGACAGCGAAATGGTCACACACGCCCAAAGAAACTCAGGCCAGAGAGAGAGAGAGAGAGAGAGAGAGAGAGAGAGAGAGAGAGAGAGAGAGAGAGAGAGAGAGAGGCGCCAAAGGCATTTGCATTCAAAGTAGGAGTGTATTATATATAACGACTCGAAGAGTGGTCAAGTATGCAGTTTGGCTAGGAGGACCAATTACGGAAAAGTGGCTCTTTTCGATAGGAATTTTACACTTTTAAGTGGCTTTAATAGCGGACCTGCAGTAACCTTCGCGAGGAACCAACGTAACTTCCAAGACATATTGGGCATTCATGTTTGCATACAACGTTAAACCTCATGAAGCCATGCATTTATCTTTGAAATTAAAAAAAGCCACTGATCTTTTTCGGATTCATGGAAATAAGGCTGAGCTTGAGAAAGCCAAATTCGCTCTCAGTGACTTTCACAATCCTCACTCGTAATCTATCTGAATGCAAAAAAAAAGGTATAATATTAAACGTGGTAAGTTTGGGAACATTCATATTTAACACTGGTTCAACCTTTGAGTTGGTAAGAAGGTTGTTAACAAGTCCACGATTCAATCTCATTAGAAGTGTAGCCTTAAAGGACGTTCAGAATTAGGTTGAGGTAGTACTGACATTCTTAGATAGGAGAGACACTGGGACCTTGAATTGATAAGCTGACCTTATGGTCAAAACTAAATTTCCAATTAGCGCAAAGCAGTTTTTATTGGCATATCTGTGGGGCATCGCATTGGAAGACAAGCTTCCCTTTGTGGATTAGAATTAGTCTTAAAAGTGTCCATTTCCTTCACAAGGGCACTAAATTTCTAAGTCAACTAACTTGACTTATTTGTACACCAGTAAATATACTACTAAACGTCAATGGGGAGTGATACCTTAATGACCAAGCAATGCAGAAACGGGGCCATCTTGGGTGATATGCTTCAGGTATTTCTAGTGTACACTGTGAAACAAATTCAAATCCTTCATTGGATATCATTACATGACCAAGAGCATTCCTCCTGCTGTTTCTGTCCGTAAGGGGGAGATGTTTCTCTTCTCATGTCTTCTATTGGAAGGTTAGGAATTGATTAGATTATAATCTGACTACCGCTTCAAGTCAGTACCGCAAATGAGAATAAAATTTATTGTATACTTTGAAATAGAAGCTATGTCTTCCAATAAGTATATAAAAAAAAAAATCTTGGGTCAGCGTGAGGACATTATTACGATATTAATTCAAAATCCTGATATACTCCATGGTTCACAGCCAAAGTATCCATAAAATGTCATTCATAAACCTGCTTTCATTTATAACCAACAACTCAACAAAATTTCATTAAAATCCAAAAACAAACCCCTAAGAACTTTATCAGGGAAAGAAGCCACTAACATTCAAATCCACTTCAAAAGCTAGTCAATAACCACTTGAATTGAATGGAATATAGAATTTAGGACAAGGCCAAGCACTGGGACCTATGAGGTCATTCAGCGCTGAAAAAAAAATTGGCAGTAAGAGTCTGAGAAGCGTAACGGAGGAAAACCTCAAAGCAGTTGCATTATGAATCAATTGTTAAGAGAGGCTGGAAAGTAAGATGGAATAAAGAGAATATGAAAGGAGATACAATAAAATGAAAGAAAGGGTTTGCAGCTAGGGACAGAAAGCACGATGCAAAAAACCGTAAGTAATGCCTACAGTGCGCTGCATGAGTTGTACTTATGGCGCTACCCCGCTACGGGGCAATTACTACTTGGATCAGAACTCATCTACCCTCGAGACCTTTTTATAAAGATCAACCATGACCTGTTTCACATTATCATCATCAGCATCATCATCCAAGTCCTAGTCTAATTAAAAGGGCTCTTCCTCAGCTTATAGTGGAACCCTCTATAAGGTTTTAATGGAAATCGTTAGCCAACTTTGTGATATAACGCACAACTGAAACAAAAATAAGGATGCCTAATCCCTTTTACTCCTGAGACTAATTAATTCTTAATTAACTTTTTGTGCGTTCATATACGGGTAACGACTCATTCTTTTCTATAATTCATATAATAAATCCTACACCGGAATTCACTTTTATTACAGTCATGAATTCAGTCAGATAGTCACTGCGTCAAGCCCGACTACACTAACTTTCTATCAAATCTATCTTTAAATTTTTAAACACGCTTTTTAATTTCTTCCATAATTGCATGTGTCTCATAACCTAATAAAGTCTTCCCTGGTCTGCAGTAACCCTCTCACAAAAGTTTATAGAACCCATTGATAACTTTTTCAATTAACTTCTGATAAAAAATAAGATGAAAAAAAGTACACTGGAAAAGAAATACCATACCAAGTTGGTGGCGGAGGTAACAAAAAATTTATTATTATTATTATTATTATTATTATTATTATTATTATTATTATTATTATTATTATTATTATTATTATTATTATTATTATTATTATTATTATTGAAAGATATATCTTGATTTCTCTCTCTGGAAAGGAACAAATGTATAATAAGGAATAATTCATAAATTCAGAGCTATATCAAAGTATGATATCAAAGTTTGCTGTACTCTGTTGCCTAACTCCAATATCGAGGTCCCCTGAAATTGTAAAATAAAATATAAATTTTTCGTTTTTCATCAGATTCCCTGGGAAGGAATGTCGAAAAATACTGCCGCAATCTATTTAAAAAGGGAAATCATTTCAGTGTGTAAACATAAGGGTAATAGGCAATCTGTAATTCTATTAGAGTCACAGCAAGCGCCCTTTCTCCTCTATTACCTGAGGATGATTGAATATATGTTTCGGAAATTATGCAGGATTTTTTTTTCACCATGAGGTATGTTTAGTATGTTCAGATCACTTTGCACACACTTACTTTGCCTTACCATTTCTAAAAGGTCCAGTTTGCAACGCTTTAGGAATATTTAACCGTTTCCTTCAAGTTATTCCTTATTCATAAGGGTTAATAAAGAGCAAATTATTCTCAAGAAACTCTTACCGCTTCTGCTCCTGTTGCGTAAAGAGGACTCTCTTACTTAAGGGACCAAAGGGAAGGGAATGTGATTAAGTTGACCTCGTTTATGACGTTGGGACCTTGGGGAAGGTTTCGCTAGTGAAGCGCTCCAGTACCTCTGCATCTTGGCATAGCTTCCAGCAATTCTGCTCAATGCACTAAGAAACCTGGGGCCTCACACGCAGATATGACACGGGTTTCTGGACTCCTTGCCTCTGAAAATTTTAGAACTTCTCGTGGATATGCACTAAACAAAGGAACGATGATGCTGAGGCCAAAGAACCCGGGCTATAATGTTGTTTGCCGTAGGATCATCAAGCATCTCTGCACAGGTGCCCCAGTTTTGGCAACGGAACAGACAACAGAAGCGTCCTCAAGTACCGACAAATTTAATACCAATTAATGGAGGCGCAAGGAGATTTCATTATTCCCAGATGCGCCATCATCAATGCTGAAATTTCTGAGGTCCCTTGATACCACCTTTTGGTAATACTGCAGTGATAATGCTTGTGAGGCTGTACTGTACTTGTGTTAAATTATGGTGTGATCTACAGGGAAATTTGTAACCAGCATTACGAAGCTTCTCCATTACGAAGCTTCAATATTTCATCAGTTTGTCAAAATGCTGCATTCCTTTAATATCCGACATGAACCAACTTGAGCGCCAGCACAAACTTTCCCGTTTCTTGGCCTTGTTCTTGTGAGCGCATTCCCCTGTTTTTGTGCCTAAGTTATGCCTTGCAGGATGGAAGTAAGTTTCAACGACTGCTGTCATTCCAGCGAAGGGAAAACGTATTGAACTTAAGTTTGATACTAGGAGAAGTGTGCCTCAAAATCGGATGCTGTTTTCTTGAATTAAAGGCTATGAGGAAAAATACAGCTTCAAAAATATATACGTACAATGCCACCAGTTACTATAATAATAGTTATATAATCACGACTTCGTACTTGTCGGGGACTTTTGGGTTGTGCATGTTAATCGGCAACCTCACTTTTAATGACACATGATTCATCTAAAGATTGCTTTTATTTCAGTAATGTCTACTAAGTCAGTTGTGGACAAGGAAATGTAGATATTCTTCTGTGACTGTATATTATTTTCTTTGGGATTTTATAGTTCTATAAAAAAAACACACTACGCAAATGACAGGTAACTGTCCAAATTTATCCAAGATATATTTATACTTGATCCTCCTTTAATGAGCAAAGATAATGGAAGAATAACTGTATCAAGAGAGCAAAATTATTTGAAGAATAAGTGTATCATTCTTGAAATTTCTGTGGTAACTACGATTCAATTATCAAAATTCTTAGTTATTTTGAATATCAAATATACGATGAAAAAATAAAAACTTAGCTATGATTAAAAAAAGTTAGAATTACTACCCTCCAACAAATTTCCTAACTCTAAGTCATGATGAAGTAAAAGTGCTAATTAGAACTCGCTAATCCCTATTGTGGTACTCGATGATTTGATGTGGTTTGTATAATTCAATTTAAGGGTGAGATTAGAAAACGAAATATATTGATGATGAGTCAAGCAGAGTATTTGCTTAATTATAACAACACGAAAAACAATTATAATAACCTTTTTACATATTCAGCGGAAAAGGCCTATCATCACATATCCTTCCTAACAATCTTAGATAAGCAAACATCGTTATGGAAAAATCTCTCTCTACGTAGTGTGCGTGACTGAACAATTTTGAACGCGACTGAAATCGTTCACACAAGTAAGTTCTTCCCAGGGCTATAACAGAATAACAAAAGATAGCAATTACACATAAAATATACTAGTTTTTTCTTACAAAAGAGAGAAAAAGAGTCCAAGGTATCCTACCATCGATGGCGAAATGGAAAAAATTTCTCAACTTCGAAAGGAACTCGCATCGACACAAAGTAAGTTTAAGATCAACAAACGGGGACATCACAATCATTAGCGAGTGTTTGTCGTTGTCAATCCTCTTATAGGATCAAGAACTGTAATTGCCCCAATTAAATGACAGAGAGAGAGAGAGAGAGAGAGAGAGACCTTACCTTACAGACCTTACATCTTGTTCGGGTTGTCCCCAGGTCCCTCAGTGTGAGGCACCTCTTAATGTCTACCAGAGAGTTGCTAGTACATCTTCCGGTATATTTTTTGCATCTTCCAATCTTGGATGGTCTGGGATGCAGTTTAGATATTTGTCGAGCTTATTCTTAAACACATCTAACGCTCACTCCTGATATATTCCTCAGATGAGCTGCAACGCATTGAATAGACGCTGCATTATCGATGCTGGTGCGTAGTGGATTAATGTCCTGTGTGCTTTCCTTATTTTTGCCTGGTATAGTTTTGGGCACTATTAATCTACCTCTGCTTGCTCTTTCTGATATTTTTAGTTTCCATGATATTTTCTGCTATTCCTTCTATCTGTTTTCCATGCCTGAATTATCATGTAGCGTTCTCTTCTCCTTTCTAGACTATATAATTTTAAGAATTGTAGTCTTTCCCAGTAGTCTAGGTCCTTAACTTCTTCTATTCTAGCTGTAAAGGACCTTTGTACACTCTCTATTTGTGCAATATCCTTTTGATAGTGTGGGTACCATATCATATTGCAATATTCAAGTGGACTACGAACATATAGTTTTTATAAAGCATAATCATGTGTTCAGCTTTTTTTTTTGTTTTGAAGTGCCGTAACAACATTCCCATTTTTGCTTTACATTTTGCCAACAGAGTTGCTATTTGATCATTGCATAACATGTTCCTATTCATCATCACACCAAGGTCTTTAACTGCTTCCTTATTTGTGATGGTCTCATTATTAGGTCCCATTATATGATATAGCTTTCTTTCTCTCGTCTCCATAATTTATTGATTCAAATTTATCAGAGTTAAATACCATCCTATTTACCTCTGCCCAATCATATACTTTGTTAAGGTCTCTTTGTAGAGCGTTCCTATCTTCATCACAAGTAATTTCTCACTTATTCTTGTGTCATCTGCGAAACTACTCACTACCGCAATCCTTAACATTATTGTCTATGTCTTTCAATCATAATAACAAACAGTATTGTAGCTAACAAACCGTACTTGCGGCACACCGGATATTACCTGGCTTCATCGATTTCTCGTCGTTTGCAATAACTATCTGTTTTCTGTTGTGTAAAAATTCTTTTAACCATCTTCCTACTTTATCCACGATATTGTGTTTTCTAATTTTCTTCGCTAATATATTATGGTCTACTTTATCAAAAGCTTTTGCAAAGTCTAAATAAACCACATCTGTTTCATTTCCGCTTTCATATTTTTGAATATGTTCTCACGGTGGACTAACAGTTGGGTTTGTGTACTTTTTCCGGGTACGAAAACCATGTTGTCCTTTATTAAACAAATTATTTTTTATTAAATGTTTCATAATATTTTCTTCATTACCCTTTCATACACTTTCATAATATGTGATGTTAGACTCACAGGCCTATAATTACTTTGCCTCTAGTCTTGATCCACTTTTGAAAGTAGGGTAATATATGCTAATTTGTGCTCATCATAAATCTTGCCTGTATATACACTTTGTCTTAATAATGCAAGTGGCTTTGCGATAGAATGAACTACTTTCTTTAACAAAATAGCAGGAATTCCATCAGGCCTGCAGCAGCTCCATTTTTTAATTTCATTAATAGCCTGCACAATATCAGCTTCATTAATATCTATGTCAGCTAAATATTTCACTATTTTCATCCCTTACTTCTATATCATTATCTTCATTATCTATTCTAGGGGTGAATTCTCTCTTATATCGTTCTGCCAGTATGTTTGCAAATTTCCTTTTTTTCATTCGTAATCTCCCTTCAATTCTCAGAGGCCTATTTCTATTCTTCTTTTATTCATCTTCTTCGCATATGAGTATAATAGTTGGGGGGTTTTGCTTTTGATTGATATTTATAGGGTTTTTTTCTTCCAAGTCCCGTTTTTCATTTTCTTTTGATTGTATAATTTTTTGTTCTGCATTTTCTATCTTACTTTTTAGTTCTATAACTTTCCATGCATTTTTTTTTTCTTTTGCAAGACCTTTTTTCCTTTTTTTCACTTTCTGATTTTCTGGAACAAGATCCTTCTGTCTCTTGGTATGCATGAATGATGTTTACTTTTCTTCTTCGGATATATATTTTTCCACTATTTTCTCCTAATATTTTATATAATTCATCTACGATTTACCCTTATGTCATCACTTACGAAAATGTTATCCCAATCTTTGTTTAATTCTTCATTAATTTCTGACCATTTTATATTTTTTATGTAGAAGTTGTATTTTCCATATCCTTCCCACTTTTTCATTTCTTGCTTATCTCTATTTTCACTTGCTTTGGAATGAACTGTTAATTCTATGACATTATGGTCTGAAATACTCGCATTATAAAACTATTATTTCTTTAAACATAATTCATCTCGTTCACAAATACTAGGTCTAAAGTATTTTCCTTTCTTGTTGGCAGGTGATTTATTTGTTGAATGTTTGTATTCTAGTAGCATATCTAATAGCTTTTCAAATTGCCTCTTATCTTCTGCACTACTATTACTCTCTTTTTTATATGTATAAGTACAACCACAATCTCCTATTCGTTCTTTCCATTCTACGAAAGGAAAGTTTGAAGTCACCAGATAGGAGAATAGTCCAGTCCTTGTGATTTCTACATATATCATCCATTTTTCAATTATTAAGTCAAACTCTTTTTAGTATTAGGAGGTCTATATTACTATGTTCATCAATTTTTCAGATTCAAATTCTAACGCTATTAGTTCACATTTCTGAGTTACTATATTTTCATATATTTTTCCTTGTTTTTTTGTCTTTCCCAATATATTGCGGTTCCCCCCTTGATTCCTATTTTTTCTATCTGATCTATAAGTTTGGAACCCTTTTATTTGATCATCATTCCCAGTCTCTTGGGAATACCAGGTTTCACTTATATTCCATTATATCTATTTTCTTTTCATTTTTGGGTTAGTTTTTCTTCTAAGTACTTCTATTTTTCTTTTTGAGTTACTCGTAACTAAACCCTGCGCATTCATCACTATGATGTTTTGCGTGTTTTCTCCTTCATTTAATACTGGTAGTAATAAGGATTTTCCCATGTCTCTTTCCTGTTCGGTATGTTGTTCTTTTTTCATTTCCAGAAATTTGACATTAAAAAATCCAACTTTTCCATAATATTTGATCTTCCTTCATCATAATTATTCATTTTGTGTCTGAATCTGCAATTTTCTCCGTTTCTGCAATATCCTCTTGCATAATAAATACAGTTATTATCTCTTGAGTAGAATTTCGGAGCTGATGCTTTGAAACTTTTTGCTGACACCTCTGCATATCTCATGGTGGTTTGCTTTTCTCTTTTACCTGATATTCTTGATTTCTCTCTTTATTTGTTTCTTTCTTATTTTGGATTGTTATTACTTGGTTGGTTATTTATTTGATTATGATTCATGGCTACAGGGTGCATATATTGCATTTTTTGTCGAACTTACATCCTTTTCCTTCTTTTAGGGTTTTTACATATTTTTGGATGCAGATCTCTGCAATCATCCCCATATCCATCTAAGTATGCACATTTACCATATATTTCATAGTTTTGACATATCTTAGGATGTTTTGTAGTAACATCTTTCTCCAAATCTGCAATTCCCTCTTTTCAAAAGGTTGCAGATTTTGTCTTTCTTGTCTATTTTTTCCTCTTTCCCGTCATTGTATAGATCTGGGTAGAGCCTCTTCGGGAGTTTGCTTTTCTGTTGTCATATCGTAATTTATTTCTTCGTAGGTATGCTGCTTTATTGCCTCATATGTAGTATCAATGAGTATCTCTGCATCCATACTTTTATCTTGTTCTTTGTTTTCCTTATTTTTTTTCTGTCATTTTCATTTTTTGTTTACTTCTCTTCCGTTTTCTCTTGCTTGTTCTTCTTCTTCTTCTCCTCTTCCTCTTCTTCTTCATCCTCAACTATTTGTACATTCAATCTTGATTTAATAACATTGTCTATCCATGATAGACATGTTGAACAAAAAATTCTTGTATCTTTTCTCAAATCTTGTATTACCTCAGCACAACTGTGGATGGGTCGGAATGTTGCATGCAGCACATTTCTGATTAGGTTTTTGTGGATTGACTATGCTATACCAAACCTTACACAGTTTGCATGCTTTTGGCATTCTTTTTCCTAATGCATCAATTAGGATATTCACAAGATTCACCTTATTCATTTTCTTTGTCGGAATATGTGGTTTATGTATATTTTCTTTATGAGTCTCTTGACCACTTGGATTTTATTTGGAACTTCTTCAATTATTTTCAAGATGTTTCATTAGATTTGTTCCAGTTTGAAGGATTATATCCTTCTAATATATCTATGAATGTTCTTTTGTATCTTTTTGGTTAGGACTGTTGCTGATTTCATAGATGAGAAATGCCAGTTCCCTTCCTGCTACCTCATCGTATTGCGAATCTGCTAAACACGCCAAATTACGCCACCTCTTCCCGCAGTTGGAACTTACTGCCATCTTGTTCTGATTTATAGTATTACACTTGATAAACTAACTTAGAAGACGCTTTATCCTACTATTTTCACACTAATCTTATCACCGATAGTTCACGAACACTTCTAGATATTTCTCAAATTCTAGTCGTATGTTAAACTTGTGATATCTGTTGATTAATCTGACTTCACGCGGGTACTGTCTCACACCAAGCAAGATGGCTACTACGAGAGAGGAGAGAGGAGAGAGAGAGAGAGAGAGAGAGAGAGAAAGTTCTCAGTTCTCGGAAAAGGGATTAGGTATGAGTAGGAGGGACGTGGTCGAGGGTAAGTTGGGCATAAAATAATTCTTATTTGGTAAGTCTGCCATGGCATCATATTACAGTGCTCATTTATGCCTTCTTTCATGTTTACTTATAACATTTCCTCTCCACTTAAAAGAAACCAATTTAACTTGTACCCTTTTTCTCACTATTGCGAGACAGATAAACTTCGAAGTATTGTAAATATCTAATCTCATATGAAACATAATAATTTTGGAAAAAGCATTTCCTTGCATCACAGCGGACAGGGTGACATTTGTTTCCTAATTAACTTCTCAATAATTTTTAACATTTGCTTTGAAAGTGAAATCCACAAGTTTCTTTTATCCCAAGCATTTTTTACCAACAATTTCAAGTTTCTTAATTTATTAGCTTCAGCATGGTCCTCCATACACTGGTTTCAGTTTATGATTTCAACGTGAATATTCTTAAATCCATTATTCACCTTTACTCCAAACTACGGGCCTGCATCGTCTTTCTGGCCTCTTGCGTCACCTGCTCTTGGTGGAGTCGCTTAAAGGAATATTCAGAATAGAATATAGAATTTGGACCAAATGCCAAACGGTGGGACCTATGAAGGCATTCAGTGCTGAAACGGATATTGACAGTAAAAAAGTCTGAAATGAGCAACAGGAGGAAAACCTCGCAGTTGGAATCAACTGTAGGAGATGGTGGAAAGTGTGAAAGAAGAAAGAAAAAGTGAACGGAGGTCAATTAAAAGGAATAAAAGGGGTTGTAGCTAGGGACAGAAGGGACGCTGCAAAGAGCCTTAAGTAATGCCCATAAGTGCGCCGCATGAAGGCACCTGACGGCACTAACCCCTATGTGGCGGGCGTTGCTCAAAGGGGTCCAAGCTCTATTACATTAGTCTTTTGGTGGCTAGAGCTTGAGAGGGTGGTTCCAGACAGTTATGCTTTTGTTAAAAACTGATCAGAAGGTTGAGCAAACGTAAGGTAATGCGAGGTCAAAGGTCAAGATTATGAATCAATGTCAACTATTATTTAAGCAAAGGATAATACCCGTAGACAATTACCAGATAATAAATGACGGCATTGTACTTCTTTGAAAACCTGATGCAATGAATTTGGAATTGAAGTTTTAAACTGAAACTGAAGATTGAAATCAAATTACAGATGATATACAGGACCACCAATTATACAGCGTTGCGAACTAAGTTCAGAATGAATCAACTACCCAGTTGCTAAATATCATCATAATCAATATCGTACCGACGAAGTAGCGTGGAATCTGAAGCACGTTCTATCGAAAAATAAAGGGTTAGGAATGAGAAGCCTGAGGGTGCTAGGACAATTCGTCCCCGATTAATTAGTTGTCGGTTAATTTATCCTGGTCAATTCATCCCCAAGTTGATTCGTCGTTGGACTATTCGTCCCTAAGTTAATTAGTCGTTGGGTAATTCCTCCCCAAGAATGGAAATAAGACCCTTTGGAATAAAAATGGTCATTTAACAGTTATTTATTTTTCTTCTTCATTACCTCTTGTGGAACTTTTACTTTAGGACTAAAAATGTCTTTGGACAGTTTTAGATTATTTTTCAGTTCTGGACAGTTCAAAATAAAAAGTTTTGCTCAGATTGAGTTAGTGCTACAGGATAAGCCCTTCAACCCTTAATTAAACGCTGACTGGACGTATTATACGTCGACTAAAATTGTCTGTTGGGTCCTAAGTGGACGTATGGTATGTCGACTACAAAAAGTTTTTTTAAATATTCGCGGAAAAATAGTTATAGACTTAGTTTGCAAAAAAATTTAAATCACGCGCCTTGAGGGATGCTGGGAGTTCATGGATCACGCTGTTGTTTTGTTTACAAGCTTTACCCAGGCGTGCATGGGCGAATTGCTTTCTTCTTGCACTAGAAAGCATCAGCGACGCATCTCAGAAATTCTTTTGTCACTTTGTCGTAATTTTTGCACCATTTTATATTAGCTGTTACATAGAGTTTTATATATGAAAATGTGTGCAATTTTTATTTAAAATACAACAAAAAACAGCCCATGGTTATAGCTTTTATCAGTTTTGAAATATTTTCATATAAATCATGATAAGTGCCAAAATTTCAACCTTTGGTCAACTTTGACTCGAAAAACGCAATTGTAAGCAAAATATCTTACATTCTAGTAATATTCAATCATTTATCTTCATTTTGCAACAAATTGGAAGTCTCTAGCACACTATTCCGATTTATGGTGAATTTTTGAAAAACATTTTCCTTACCTCCGTGCGCAGTAACTAGGCCGAAAATCTCAGAAGCCTTTCGTCACTTTGTCGTAATGTTTGCACCGTTTTATATTAGCATTTTTAAGAAAGTTTTATATATTAGAATGTGCGCAATTTCATGTAGAATACTAAAATAAACAACTCATGGTTGTAGCTTTTATCAGATTTGAAATATTTTCATATAAATCACGATGTGCCAAAATTTCAACCTTTGGTCAACTTAGACTCGACCGAAATGGTCTAAAACTGCAATTATAAGCTAAAAATCTTACATTCTAGTAACAATCAATCAAATTTACCTTCATTTTGCAACAAACGGAAAGTCTCTAGCACAGTGTTTCGATTTATGGTGAATTTAAAAAAAAAAAAAATCCTTACCTCCGCGCGTGCTAACTCAGCTGAAAATCTCAGAATTTCTTTAGTCACCTTGTCGTAATTTTCGCACCGTTTTCTATTAGGCGTTACATGAAAATGTTTGCAATTTAATGTAAAATGCAACACAAATATAACTCATGGTTGTAGCTTTTATCAGATTTGAAATAGTTTCATATAAATCACAATGTGCCAAAATTTAAACCTATGGGCAAGATTGATTCGAGCGAAATGGTAAAAAAAGGCAATTGTGAGCTAACAATCTTACAGTCTAGTAACATTCAATCGTTTACCTTCATTTTGCAACAAACGGGAAGTCTCTAGCACAATATTTCCTTTTATGGTGAATTTTTGAAAAAAACTTTTTCCTTACCTCCGTGCTCGGTAACTCGGCTGAAAATCTCAGAATTTCTTTAGTCACCTTGTCGTAATTTTCGCACCGTTTTTTATTAGACATTACATAAAGTGTTATACGTGTGATGTTTTATTTAGAATTCAACAAAAAATAACTCATGGTGTAGCATTTATCAGTTTTGAAATATTTTCATATAAATCACGATAAATAGAAAAAATTCGACCTTCAGTCAACTTTAACTCGACCGAAATAGTCAAAAACTGCAATTGTAAGCTAAAACACTTACAGTCTAGTAATATTCAATCAATCACCTTCATTTTGCAACAAACGGGAAGTCTCTAGCACAATATTTCGATTCATGGTGAATTTTTGAAAAAACTGGTTTTACGTCCGCGCGTTACGAATTCAAGCATCATTTTGTGATAAAATTTTCTCTGTGTTGCTTTGATCGCTTTACAATTTGTTATATACCAAAATCATTGCAATTTAGTGTACAATACAACAACAAAAATTAAGTCATTAGCTTTAACAGTTTTGTCACATCGCAATTTTTATACAATTATATATGACATTTTTTTTTGCGCTGCCATATATTCCAATATTTATATAAGATCATGATATTTTTTTTCATTTATGATGGCTGCATACTAAACCTCAGGCAATGGTGAAAAAAGGAGCCAAAAATGAACTCTTAATCTTAAAAACTAAGCGTGCTGTGATTTAAAAAAAAAAAAAAGGTTTTTCCGCTTTGGCGCTAACTCCCGAACGCCGCCCCGCCGTCATACGACAGACACTGGTAAAAGAGGCTTGGCGTTTAAGGGTAAATCAGCATGGCTGGTTGCAAGATTATAAACTTCAGAGAAAGGAAAAAACATAGTGGTCGATCAAGAGAATTATATATACTCAAGAAATAAGGAGAATGCTGATGGACTGAAGATATACTATAGGTGTGAAAATCGTGCGTGCAAGGCGAGACTCCACATTCAGATGAAAACTATATAGAGCTTAAGAAGATTGGGATTCATAATCACGTTTCAACTGTTGCAGAGGTAAATGCACGGATCACCGTCTCAAATATTAAAGAAAAGTCGACTTCATCTCAATATGCACCTCGCTCAATTATCGCTATTGAAGTTGAAAAGTTAAACGACTGTACATAGTCGCAAAATCCTCGGTTTGAACAGCTTAATAGGCATATCAGACGTTGGAGGCAAGCTGATTCCAATTGTCCTGCAAACCCTCTTACAAATGTTGGGTTCTCCATTCAAAGTGATATGGATTTCGAAAAAGCAGCCCATAATGGATTTCTGGCATCGTTTCCTGCGTCAAATTTGCCTTGCTGCTTGTTTCACTTAAGACAATATGTGTACAAGCATGTTGTGCAAGAAGGAATGAAATGCAAATATCATGAAGATGACAGTTTTAGCCTAGAAATGCGCTATTTTGTTGTCCTTGCCTTCCTGCCGGTTGATGAAGTTGTGGATGGATGTGAACAATATGTATATGATGATGATATACCACAGTCAGTCGTATCCTATTTTGAAAACAATTATATAGGACCACCTAGAGGAAGAGGAGAAAGGAGGCGAAGCCTTGAACCACCATTTCCATTAACTATATGGAATGTTTTGGGATCGATGTATGTCGGAGACTGCTCTTACTACAAATACTTTAGAAGCCTACCACAGCGCAGTGGAAGACAGTAAATATAAGTCATCCAAATATTTGGAGGCTCATTGATGCGCTTAAATGTGAGGAAAGGTTTGCCGGTGCCAAATTGCAAAAATTTATCTAAGGAGAAAAGCCAAGCCAAAAGAAAAAATACGGTGACATGAACCTGCGTATAAAAAATGTCATGGAAAAATATGATCCAAACCAAAAAATTACTTTTCTAAAAGCAATTGCACACAATCATAAATTTTAAAAATTAAATACGTAATACTACAAACATTGTTTTTTAGTTTTTTTTTTATTGTATCTTGTCTATTGATATGACTTTTTTTTAGTATTTAGTAAGTTGATTATCAATTTCATTAAAGACAAATTTTAAATTCAGATATTGTTGTCAGGTAAAAATATTTTCAATTGTTTTTTAGTATTTTTATTGTAACCCCCCCCCGCCCCCCCCCCCTCTCTCTCTCTCTCTCTTTTTCTCTCTCTCTCTCTCCCGAGAATGCTATATTCGAAACAAAGTTGTTAATAGTTATGATGCTGAGACAATAATAAGTCTATACGTCTTTGAAATCTTAAAATATATCTGGAATAAGTCAACAAATTACCAAATTTATTTTTAGTAACATTAACTTAATTTTAATGCCGTAGAATACAGGTATTTATTAACATGTTTGACAAACAGACTAACGATGTATATATACCCCGCTAAAAAAAAATTTAAGAAAACTTTAAACTCAATTGACTTTTATATATATTTATAAGCTTGAAGAGGTTAAGTTATTCAAATAGTTAAATGAACAAACTTTTTACCGACTCATTACAGTTAACAAACAAAAAGATTATCTTAAAAAAGAAGAGGAAATAGGGATAACTACTCTCAAAGCCTTAAATAAGCTTTTCCTTTTAAGTAACCTTCAACAATTAACGGCTAAAGCATATTTTCAATATTTACTATTCCTTCTTAAAGCTGTCGCTTTAGCCTAAATAGGCACGTGAGTATTTAGATGTGACGAATTGACCAACGCCTATTGACTTGAGGACGAATTGCCCAACGACGAATTGACTTGGGGACAAATTGCCCAACGACGAACTGACCGGGGACAAATTAACTGACGACGAATTGCCGGCGACGAATTGACCAGACACCAGCCTGAGGTTGATCCTAGATTTAGGATAGCTGAATTAGACAGAGTCTGCTCAAGTTTGTAGCTGTGGGTTCAACTCGCTGTTAGGCTATTTTCATTCTTCTTCCATCTCAGCTTGGTTTTGTAGGCAAGAGTTCTATTATGGTGCATTTTTTCTTTACCTTCTTTAATTTAATTAAGAATTTATCAGGAGGTCATATTAGTCCTTCAGCCCCGATTAAAAGTTAAATTTTCCTTTGATATCAGTGTAACACACTAATTCTACAAATTAGAATACTCTTATTGAGAGTTGGGACGTTTGAAACAAAATCATATCCCAGGCAGTAAGTACCAATTTTGAGATTCCACCATACGGTTTACTGTGTACACTGATTGCCTTGTAAATGGTGTTTTGAAGTTGTTTAGTAGCAGAAACTGAAAATTTATCTGTGAATTTCAAAGTATCGTTAGACTATAAAAGGATTTGGGAGATAATATTGTTCCAAGGGAATTATTTTTTCTCCAAAATTCCGCTTGTTAGCAGGATTTGTTTCTAATCAAGTATCAGACTGAACCATGCACGAAGTTTCATTTCTTGGCGAAAATATTGGGTATTTAAGATTTTCTGTTTTATGTGAAAAGTATCCTTAGAGAATCTATACATAGTAAAATAGCGTAGAGTGCATACGCGCAATACTTTGCTTGAAATACACAATCCATGACTCAGGGTCTATGCCCACAAATATTTGAAAATTATACCCCTTATTTACGCAATAAATAATACAGTACTTAATATCATATGTGTATTCCTTGCAAGGCAGAAGAAACGAATCTATGGTTTCCACTTATCATTCAAAAGTAATAATAAGGGTTACGTATCTACTATGAGATTCAGAACCTTTGTCCCGGTGTTTTTCCGGAATAACTTTTTTTCTGTGCATCTGACAAAGATATTACTTAGCCATAGTATACTTTACATCCATACCTAATTTTCAGCAGCATTCTCTGTTACTTATATTAGAAAAAAGCATATTCATAAGAGTAAAATAAAGCAGCCGAAGCCAGTGGCGGAACACTCTAATGTATGAGTTCAAAGTTATATATGACGTAAACATAATAATGACGTACCGACTGAAATTCTGAATGTCGTACCTTGTCAAGGGTTCAAGAATGGCGGCTATGATAAGTCATTGTTCCCGTGGTTGCAGGACAGCTTTTGTGATTCGACTTGCACAATTGTTTAGAAGCGGGGAGGCCCGTGGCAAATCCTACGTAACCTTGAACAGGTAAATGAATAATAGGGCATTTTTTGGGGGGGTAAGGAGTACACTCGGACATCCAAGGCTACTACTACCACTACTAAAAAGTGTAAACAAGGAGTATTGGTTTCATTCCATTGTTGCCAGAGGTTGAGAGTCTTTCACGAATAAACAATTATCCATCAAGAAGGAGGCAAGTTAATGACGTCATAAAATTCCATGTGACAAAGCGTCATCTTGGCCAGGTACGTTGATAAAATTCTATTCCGGAAAAACACCGGGACACCGGCTGTGAATCTCACAGTAGTGTAAAGGACCATTCCTCTGTAAACGCCGAGGAAGCCAGTCGTTCATATTTCGATCGTTTCTGGTGAGTACTTCACGATCTAACGCATCATCTGACTTCGCCATTTAATCTTGCTCTCCTACAGCACAACTTTCAGTGGGCTTCAGAAATGAAGAATTTGAAGGCTAAAGCTTCACATGCATATTCTCATTCCAAATTTCAGCTTTTGCATGACTTAACACATGGCCCAATATCAATATTTCTTCACAATACATCACGCCAACACGACCTCGTATATTACACATAACTGTCGGTAGTCCCTCACTGGTAGTTGCCAAAATGATTCACCCTTTCCCCTCGTTTCCTACCGTAAAGACGTCAGGTGTGACTGGCGGAATGAATTTAAGCAGTATACAAGATATAACATAAAAATCCCTCGCGATACTACACTGAGCATGCGTGATTGCAGCATCCTTCGTTTGTAGTGAATTCGATGATACTGAGAGTCCGCAAAGCTTTTTCATGAAACGAAATACCATCCAAGGTTCATCTCGTATTAGTAAACAAGAACGCAAAATGTTTTGAGGTCATATTTAATTACAAATCGTTTGCTTATAGGAGAGTGTGGTGTGACTTCTATTATTCGCCAGGCTACCTAATAACAGATGACATCAATGAGCTGATTAATGTCTGTGATATTTAGCACTAGGTAGGGTGGAATTATATTATGCCGCTGAATTTGTAATATTACCTCAAATGAAACAGATTATTCTCGTATACAGCGAGGACTTTATGTAGCATGAAGTTAAAGTCGAATAAGAAGCTGAGGCCGAAGAGATACTGCAAACAACTTTAGGAGTGCATACATTGCACCACACTGGGTATACTGACGGCTCTAAAGTTAAGTATATCTTTGTTTTACCAGACCACTGAGCTGATTAACAGCTCTCCTAGGGCTGGCCTGAAGGATTAGATATTTTTACGTGACTAGGAACCAACTGATTACCTAGCAACGGGACCTACAACTTATTGTGGGATCCGAACCACATTATATCGAGAGATGAATTTTTTCACCAGAAATAAATTCCTCTGGTTCCGCGTTGGCCGCGCCGAGAATCGAACTTCGGACCACCGGGTTGGTAGAACGAGTGCGAAATGCAGTCTGCCAACGTGGAACTACTGACGGCTCTAATTCCCTGTGGAGAAGCTTCTATAACGGGTGAATTAAATCTACAAAATTAATTTTTTTTTCTCAAAATGCAATATTGTATAGGTTTTCATACTTCTGCAAATAACAGTCTGTCAGTTTACATACTTTTGTAAAACACAAGCCTCGCTCCATCTCCAACAAAACGATAAGAAACTCAAACGAGCAAAAAATGCGCCAAAGTTTCTTCGGCGTAATCGAGTTCTCTGTCCGTTGGTGGCTTCAGCCACGTCCCACAAAACTCTAAGCCGCAGCCCATGAAACTCAGCCACTGTTCGTTGGTGGCCTATGTTGTTGGTACCTATAGGGTTGCCAGAAGTATGATTATGGCTAACTTTAACCTTAAATAAATCGAAAACTACTGAGGCTAGATGGCTGCAATTTGGTACGTTTGATGACTAGAGGGTGGATGATCAACGTACCAATTTGCGCCCTCTAACCTTAGTACTTGTTAAGGTCTGTGGACGGACTGACAGAACAAGCTAGCACAATAGTTTTCTTTTACAGAAAACTAAAACTACATGTCAAGCTGTAGGGGCTTACACACGCACCAGAATGTCTCTTGCGAACTTTAATCGTCAGTTTAATTACAGTTTGCTGGAAACAGGAGTTATTGGTTGTTTTGTGTTCCGATTTTAATAAATAATGTTGTAAACCTATATGTAAGGTAGTAATTGAGGTGCAAATGAATTAGCATGCAAAGTATTATGAAAATGTTTACATTTTAATGTTTACTTTATCAGTAATTATGTCTGATAAACTATTTGAAGTACTTAAGATTCACAATGATAAATTGAAAATCTTGGTTCATCGAGTTGTATATGCACCCGATTGGTGCATATATCTTTTTAAAGGAATTGTAAAAAGTAATGAATCCATTATATAAAAACAGATGTGTGTATGTATGTATGTATGTATGTATGTATGGATGTATGTATGGATGTATGTATGTATGTGTGTATGTGTGTGTATGTTCCAGCACAACTCTGAAGCACATTGGGCTATTTCAACCAAATTTGGTATACATATGACTTACTATCTAAAAAAGAATACTGTGTGGTAAAAAATCACCATCACCAAAGGACACCAAAGGGCGCGGGGGTGGGAAGGGCTTCCCTGAAACAGGGCTGGTTCTACCCATAGACTTAGTAACTTAATAAACTACATGGGTTTATCAACCTCGCTGTACATATGACTTACTGTCTGGAAAAGAATACTGTTGGGGTAAGATATCACTGGGTCCAATAGGGGTCGGGGTGGGAAGGAGGTGACGTAAAAATTACCAAACGCGATAGATATTAGTGTCTAATCCATATTTTTTGAGGTCACTGAGGCGAATAGTGACACTCCCGATGCCCTTCAAATCCAGGTTCAGTCCCATCAGGAAGGGGGGTGGGGGGGGGGGGGGGGGGGTGAGTTTGGGTGAAACATAAAGCGTCAAAAATGCAGCTAAGCTTTTAGTTCCCCCATTACCAAACTTGAGTTAACAAAAAATAGAAATAAACATGAAAAACTTGATTTTTATGTGGTTTTCTAGTCAGACGATTGTACAGACTTCGCTTACTTTGCCATTTACTTTTCAAATTTAAGTAAGAGAGAGTGTCAGTCCCGCCAGTGCACCTCCCGTGGTAGGAATTATGCAAAGGTGTTTGGATCGTCCCTCTGTCCCCTAAACTCCCATTCCACAGTCTTGACCTCCCCTCCCACTTCCTTTCTTCAATCTTGCTGTCCAGCCGCTCTAACTATTACTTCTTATTGCAACTGAAGGGTTTTGCACCTCTCTGTAGCAGGGTAGAGCAGTCAGCGCACCTCCCGGGGTACACTGTGGGCACTACTAAAGGTTCTTTGCAGCGTCCCTTCGGCCCCTTGCTGCATCCCCTTTCATTCTGTTTACTGTACCTCCATTCACTTTATCTTTCTTCCATCTTACTATTCACACTATCCTAATAATCATCCCATGATAGAACTGCGAGGTTGTCCTCATGTTATACCCACTCAGTCCTACCTAGTTCCATTTTCCTTTCCAATGCTGAATGAACTCAAAGGTCCCAATGCTTGGCTTTTGGCCTAAACTCTATATTCCATTCCATTCCTAGTTTTCGTCTTTAGATCACTGTACTCCATCTTCTTTAAGTCCTGAATCTCCTTGTCTTCTAATTGAACCTTTCCAACTCCTTTTTCCTGTTTAAATACTGAACAGCCTAAAGTACCCCCGTACTTATTAAAAGTTTCTTCTAGGTATGTGATAATAAATTAAATCCAAACTTCTTATAAAGCCAGTAAATTAATGCTTTATTATTACAGGGGAACCGAAGCCTTCACAATGGACCTAAATTTCTCGTATACAAACCAACTCTTATTGAGCCTCGGACCAGAGCTGCAGAAAAAAAAATGCACAAAAATGCCTGCAAACCAAGTGGCCTTTAAAGATACCCAAGAATGCTAATAAGCGAAGTGACCTATGAAACGAACGTACAAAAGGGTAAGACCTGCCGAGGACAAAAATAAAATGCCAATTTGCCATGGTTGCCGAGTAACGGCCTGGCATTGTCTAGCGTTAGTTTCCTTGACTCTATTATATGTTGATATCAACATTAATGGAGTAAAGTAGGCCACCTTTATTAGTATTGGAAGAAGTTTATTGACTGCATAATTGCCAGAGCTAAACATAGTCTCTCTATTATATCATTATAGTGAAAACAAAGTCCGTTCACTGTATTTTAATGAAAACAGAGGTCTGTTCACCGTATTTTGCTGACAACAGAGGCGTGTTCGTTGTATTATATTAGAAAGATGGGCCGGTTCATCGAACTATTGGCATTATTCATTTTAAACGACTGACAATGAAGCTACGTTAATTTGAACTAGGTAAAAAGGTAATACTAATATCAACGCAGTGCCACAAGGTTACGTTAAGATTTTATTTAAAACCATTTTAAATATTAACCTCCCTTTAAGTTGAGACTTACAGATGCAAAGGTAAAATTAACAGGTTGCGAAATTTTGGATATAATAATCTTTAAGGTTCCAAAACTAATCTAAGATATATTGTTTGTTTGTTTGTATGGTGTTTTTACGTTGCGTGGAACCAGTGGTTATTCAGCAACGGGACCAACGGCTTTATTCGACTTCCGAATCACGTCGAGAGGGAACTTCTATCACCACAAATACACATCTCTCACACCTCAATAGAATGCCCGAGAATCGAACTCGCGGCCACCGAGGTGGTAGGCCAAGGCCATACCGATCATGCCACTGAGGCGATACTCTAAGATATATAAACTCTAATCTCACGGAACATTGAGAACTATACATTATCTAGAGTCAGAATTCCCATTACCAAACGTAGGGTTAAAAGCTTTTTACATACAAAAGGCAAAATTGGTAGATGTGAAAAAACAATCTATTATAGAGCTGAAAATAATCGGTAAGGCCTATAAGGTACACAATCTCCATCCTCAAAGCAAAAGAATCTTGGTGAAGGTACATGAACTTTTAAAAGTGGCTACAATGATGTGTTGACCAACTGAAATTTAAATAAATTTATTAACGGGTTACCTTTTGAGCCTTCAAATACCCTGTTTCTTGTACGAGTATAACCTCACCTGGTAGTTATGAAGCCAATCCTTGGAAAGGACGAACCCCATTTTTTACGCAGCTTGAAATAGATGATCCTGGCTTACGCGTTTTTGCTACATTGTTATATTTTTCGCAAGCGCCGTCTCTCAGAAGTTTCCTTTACTTTACAAAGATTTTACGAAAATCTTCATGAATCAACGGGGGATCTCCCGATTCTGGAAAAATAAAATGACAATTGCAGTGTGGAAATAAAATAAATAAACCACGGCATAATAGAGTTTATAGTATAGGAGTGTAAAAAAGAATGACAATATACCACATGACAGCTGAAACGTTACAAAATATTGATTAAAACTGGAATAAAAAATCAAAGGAAAATATTCAATGGCAGGCAAGTTTCTGTTATTTGCATTTGTTAATATTTGTCTGCACAGAAAAATCTTAGTTTAAATATCAAACGAAATATTAAGATATCCACAATAAAGTCTATTTAAGCAACAATTTTATAATCTAATAATTTTAAATTTAAACGTCAGTCATAGCTTCCACTGATACAAAATTAATTTCTACCCAAATTTTACCTAAAACAGGATAAAGGTTGTAACAAAACAAATAGCTTGAAAACAAAATGCCCAGGTGTTTATATTTATTGATATCCCAAAACTTATTGAAGCCAAAAAGGCCAGCTTATCAGCGATATGTAACAAAATAAGTGACTCTGGAAAGGGGAACCCCAAAGAAGGATAACTGGAAAATAACCACCTTATAAATTACACTTTATACAGTTCAGGTACCAATTTCCTATTCTAAAAAATCCTAATATGAACAAGCGGTATTTTTGGGGGCATTTGGGCACTAATCGTAAGGTTCTGAGTGTTGAAATCTTTTTTAATTATACGTACATAAGATTTTATGGTTTACTTCCCTTTGGATGCTAGTTGTCTTCTAGTCTGCCTTTTTCGATGAAGTATCTCGGTCGTCATGTGGACAGATACTGTGCACCGTGGCCAAGGCACGTCAGACCTTTCAAAAGAAGCTGTTATAGGCTGAAGGGAATAGTTTGTTTGAGCAGAAACTTTTCCGTTTAATTTTTCTTTCGGTAAAGTCGGGTGGATAGTAGTGATTGATTGATTTGATTTACTTATAGATTTTAGGCATAATGCCAAGCAGTGGGGCAACTAAGGTCATTCAGCGCTGAAACGGAAATTGGCGGTAAAAAGTTTGAAAGGTGAAAGTAATCGCAGATAGGTGTTGAAGGGAAGCTGTAAAGAACCTTAAGTAATGCCTACATTGCACCGCATGAGGTGCACTGAAGGCGCTATCCCCCTACGGAGGGGCGGATGGTAATGGGAATCCTCTTAACGATGGTTTAAACCTGTCTGAACTGGGGAATTTAATCGTACCAACAGAATTCTGTTGATTAGTTTTGTGGAGCAAGCAAATTGTGATATGGAGACTAGAGGGGAAAGACATTTAAGGATTCATGTCTCAGTTCAAAGAAGAGAGCCTGTTAGGGATTAGATAAGTCTTGCGCCTTTTCATGAGAACACAAGTGAGCAGTTCAGTTTATTATTATAACTATAAAACCACGATCAATTACCTGATACTCATATTAGCATAATCTTGAAATGGAGAAGCAAATCCACAGTTTTTTTTATGTAAATAGAATTGAATTGAATTGAATACAGACTTTAAGCCAAAGGCCAAGCACTAGGACCTATAAGGTCGATCACACTGAAACAGAAATTGACAGTAAAAAGTTTGAAAGGTGTAACAGGAGGAAAACCTGGCAGTTGCACTATGAATCAATTGTTAGGAGTGGGTAGAAAGTAATACCCCCGTCACACCGAACTCGTTCTCATTGCGTCCCGAAAATTGTTGCCAAACGGACTCAAACTGTATTCGAACGGAGTGGACGGAGTAGAAACTTTTAGTAAAGATCTGTATACGAACTTCATGGGCGGGTTAGGACGGGAAGGGTGCTCCAGAACTTAGAGCCTGCTCAAAATTTGTCCCGTCCTGTAATTAGACGAATTGACAACGTATTTAAAACGAGATGGACGTACTACAAACGGAACTGCCGTACTTCGATCCCATTAGGGACGTGTTACGACGTGGTGCAGTGGAGCGTCTATAATTTGGCAATACATCCCCCGTCACACCAATCTAATTCTTAGAACGCCTTACTCCGCCCTGAAAAAATTGTAAAATGGGTTGCGGTCGGGGTAGAACGTGTAAAATAGGGTAAAACGTGTAATCTTGGCCTATTTTTACACGTTCTACCCCGACCACAACCCGTTTGACCATTTTTATTTTTATTTTTTAGGACGGGGTAAGACGTTCCAAGAACTAGTTTGGTGTGACGGGGGCTTAAGATGAAAGAAATAATATGAGAGGAGGTACAGTAAAAGGAACGAAAGGGGTTGTAGCTAGGGGCTGAAGGCACGATGCAAAGAACCTGAAGTAATGCTTACAGTGCATCGCATGAGGTGCACTGACGGCACTAGCCTCCTATGGGGGTGTATGTAAATATATTTAAAGTTCAATCTGGAGAGAGAGCTTTCGGGAATCTGTTCGAACAGATGCCCGAAACCTCTCTGCACAGATTTATCTTTAAATTTATGTACATATGCATAATTGTGGATTTGAATCTCCAGTACCAGATATTTTCAGAGCATATCTCGCATATATAAACATATCAGGGGTATTTCAGGCCGTTCGAGAAACCCTGTTTCTATCTCTATGAGACTATATGGTCTTAAAAAGAGCAGCTTCTAGACAATTCTTATGATAAGGTTTATGTTGCAGAAATTAATCTTTCTCTCTACTTTGCTTCTCGAGGGAAATTTTATCCTCTAAAACGGTGCTATTTCCTCCCCGGCTTCTTACTATTTCCATTTTTTTCCATTTCCGTTTCAGCATAACTCCAATATTAGCTTTTTAATATTCCTGTGCGTTATTCTCCCTTCAACGTATCAATTGCATTTCAAACATTAACCTTTCCCCGTTTTTTCATACCCTCAGTTTACTTTCCTTTCAACCACGTCCTTTATCTTCTCTCCTATGCTCTTTGATCACAAAATACCCCTTGCATAGTGTCTCTCTTTATCGTTTATAACTCTGCCATCGTTCATTCGTCTTCAACTAACTCTGTTTGAACTATATTTATTTCACGCGCGTTCCTAACACCCGTAACCAAACTCCGTTTTCCGCTCCTTTTATATCTCTCGTGTTTGCAAACACCTAAACGATTCCGGTCTTGATATCTTCAACTGGCAATTGCCTTTCCTTTACATTTGCAGACGCGCTATTCATCTAAAGTGCCCTTAAATACTGCAAGCTATTGCATTAATTCTTTGCGTTTTCAATTAATGAGTGTGTCTGTGTGTGTGAGAGACAGAGAGACTCAACTACCTCCTTCCTTTGATATCCGTATGGATGCAATTCCCTTGATACGGAAACAAGTGGACTTATGTTCAACAAACAAGAGCAGAGCAATCATTAAAGAGAGTCTTTCGTCTTCTGACAGCACCGAAAATTTCCTATATTGCCTCTTCAGTAGACTGACTAACATATAGGAACCGGGCGAATTAATTAAATAGAGTGAACTAGAATAATGCACAGTGTTAGTGAATGATATACATACAGACACACACGCACACTCACACACACACACACACACACACACACACACACACACACACACACACATATATATATATATATATATATATAATATATATATATATATAATATATATATATATATATATATATATATATATATATATATATATCTATATATATATATATATATATATATATATATATATATATATATATATATATATATATATTTATATTTATATTGTAGGCAAAGGCCCTTGTGGCACTGACTGACTTCTTTGATGCAGACTTTTTCATATTTCAATGCCACAAGGCGATTGCCAAAAAAAAAAAAAAAAAAAATATATATATATATATATATATATATATATATATATATATTATATATATATTATCTATTGCTACTTTCAAAATGCATATATCCCCTCTTTGACTGTATAAAATGTTATATATAGAGTTTGGCAACATTTTTTCAGATTCCTAGCTAGCTTAGAATTAGGATGTTTAAAATGTGTGTTCAGATTTCGCATAACATAATATAAATAGAATATATAACATAGCAAAGAAAGAGAGAGATTTGCTTTGTCCGTTCTGAGATAGAATGGTTTTCATTACTTTTCATCGCTTCTAGATTAAGGGAGCTGGCAGTCTCAGTGTTGTTTTTAAAAAACATGTCAATCTTAATTATCGCTTGATGTCTGTCTTGATCGGGTACGTGTCTTTGTTGAGCTAGTGCGAACATGAATGTATACTAGTTTCGTGCGTGTTTGTCTTTGCCGAATGCCATGTGCAGATTTCACCATTTGTCTGTAAAGTTACGTCACTATTAGAAGCTTCTAGAAGTATTACATCATCTTTCGTATGCTCAGAACGTTTTGAACCCATCAGGCTCTTGAAGTACCCATACAAAGAAGAGTTTTTCATTACATCTTAGAACCGCGTTGCGTTCAGACATCTCTCTCTCTCTCTCTCTCTCTCTCTCTCTCTCTCTCCATCGCACAGCACTTTTGATTTTAAAGTAACGCAACGATTTCATGCTTACTGAATGGTCACTCGTAACTTGTAAATTTCAGATTTGATATTTCTTAGAGTTTATTTAGTATTATTTAGTGTTTTTGTGGAATCTGAACAAACATTGTGTGTAATGGCGCCTGGTTTTGTGAAAGTGTGAAACAAGCTGCAAAAAAGAAAGAAAATTGGTATACCAAGAGGTAAAATGTGTTATATTTTTATTTTCCCTGATATTGTGAATTTCACTTATAAATTTTGAGTTGGATAATAAATTTTTGTATTTAAAATTTTTATAAGTATTTCATTTCTCACCAGTATACATGCATTTAATTATGATTATATTGATGTTAGGTAGAAACATAGAATGGTAATTGATCTGTTTTCCTTCAATTAACTTGAAGTGACTTAGAACCACGGAAGTACATAGACTTTTGAAATCAGGGAAATACTTAGACTTTTAAAGTTGTTGCTGGAGTGATGCCCTTTGATTAATTTGATTACTTACAAGATTACCTCACACCTGTTTTGATGAACTTAGTCTGATTTTCTGCAATACTGGTAAGATGTTAAGGGATCACTGTTGCTTTTAGAGTATTCAGTCGTTTAGTACCTGTGATGAGGATTCAGGTGTCTGGCAGTTGTGAGATAACAATTAATGAATGGTAAGTGTAGTAACCAGATACTTGGCACTTTATCACAATATATATATATATATAATATATATTAAAGTATAATATATATATATATATATATATATCTATATATATATATATATATATATATATCCATGGTAGAAGGTGAGTTTATTTCTGCATTCTCAAAGTCATTTCAGAATGCAGAAAAAAACCACGAAATTACTTGTTCAAAGTCCCAGCTTTCACTCACCTTCTACCGTGGACTTTAGGTTTTCAAACACGTGTTCCTTCGTGCTAAACTGGATATACTTTATATTTAGCCACTTCCGTCTCATAATGTTTCGTAGTTTCAGGTAATTTGTTGCAAGCAAGTTGCGTTGCTACTAACAACATTACACTTATAATTAATATCCTACACAAAACCTCTGATGCAATTCAGTGCAAATCGTTAGAGAGGGAAGAGGTAAGATTTGAAATATATATGGCAGCGCATCTAAGCTGAAGAGGGTAACTTTGGTGGAATCGGCAAATCTTGTAAAGAAAGCAGCGACCATCGTCAAGCCAACAGCGCTTTAGGTTCGACACTGTCGTTGGTGGTTGCCAAGCACTGCTGGGAAAAAGAATCCAGTATGAACTTCCTTTACAAAAGAGCAAATAAAACCGTCAGATTGATTGCAGAAAATGTCTTCATAATATGCTTAAGTATTTTAATGGCAGGCAACACTAGAAGCGGTTTTGCGAACAGCATGCTGTGTGGACAACACGCACCTAGAAGAAGCCACAGGCAGAGAACGGTCTAGGTCAGAAAGGCAGGGCTGCACAAGAGATGGAGGTTAATCAAAGAAAGCCGCACAAGAGATAATGACCAGCAACTAGGAGAGAGAGAGAGAGAGAGAGAGAGAGAGAGAGAGAGAGAGAGAGAGAGAGAGAAATTCCAACTTAGCTCACAGTGAAAAATAACTCGTACTATAAATTTTCATATTTGCTTTTACTTGCTGAAAGTCTCATTTCGTCCTAAACTCGCCTTACAGACCTTACAGACCTTACATCTTGTTCGGGTTGCCCCAGGTCCCTCAGTGTGAGGCACCTCTAATGTCTACCAGAGAGTTGCTAGTACATCTTCCGGTATATTTTGCATCTTCCAATCTTGGATGGTCTGGGATGCAGTTTAGATATTTGTCGAGCTTATTCTTAAACACATCTACGCTCACTCCTGATATATTCCTCAGATGAGCTGGCAACGCATTGAATAGACGCTGCATTATCGATGCTGGTGCGTAGTGGATTAATGTCCTGTGTGCTTTCCTTATTTTTCCTGGTATAGTTTTGGGCACTATTAATCTACCTCTGCTTGCTCTTTCTGATATTTTTAGTTCCATGATATTTTCTGCTATTCCTTCTATCTGTTTCCATGCCTGAATTATCATGTAGCGTTCTCTTCTCCTTTCTAGACTATATAATTTTAAGAATTGTAGTCTTTCCCAGTAGTCTAGGTCCTTAACTTCTTCTATTCTAGCTGTAAAGGACCTTTGTACACTCTCTATTTGTGCAATATCCTTTTGATAGTGTGGGTACCATATCATATTGCAAATATGATATTGCAATATAAAACATATGTTTTATAAAGCATAATCATGTGTTCAGCTTTTCTTGTTTTGAAGTGCCGTAACAACATTCCCATTTTTGCTTTACATTTTGCCACAGAGTTGCTATTTGATCATTGCATAACATGTTCCTATTTATCATCACACCAAGGTCTTTAACTGCTTCCTTATTTGTGATGGTCTCATTATTAGGTCCCTTATATGCATATAGCTTTCTTTCTCTGTCTCCATAATTTATTGATTCAAATTTATCAGAGTTAAATACCATCCTATTTACCTCTGCCCAATCATATACTTTGTTAAGGTCTCTTTGTAGAGCGTTCCTATCTTCATCACAAGTAATTTCTCTACTTATTCTTGTGTCATCTGCGAAACTACTCACTACCGAATCCTTCACATTATTGTCTATGTCTTCAATCATAATAACAAACAGTATTGCAGCTAACACCGTACCTTGCGGCACACCGGATATTACCTTGACTTCATCCGATTTCTCGTCGTTTGCAATAACTATCTGTTTTCTGTTGTGTAAAAATTCTTTTAACCATCTTCCTACTTTATCCACGATATTGTGTTTTCTAATTTTCTTCGCTAATATATTATGGTCTACTTTATCAAAAGCTTTTGCAAAGTCTAAATAAACCACATCTGTTTCATTTCCGCTTTTCATATTTTTGAATATGTTCTCACGGTGGACTAACAGTTGGGTTTGTGTACTTTTTCCGGGTACGAAACCATGTTGTCCTTTATTAAACAAATTATTTTTTATTAAATGTTTCATAATATTTTTCTTCATTACCCTTTCATACACTTTCATAATATGTGATGTTAGACTCACAGGCCTATAATTACTTGCCTCTAGTCTTGATCCACTTTTGAAAGTAGGGGTAATATATGCTAATTTGTGCTCCTCATAAATCTTGCCTGTATCTACACTTTGTCTTAATAATATTGCAAGTGGCTTTGCGACAGAATGAACTACTTTCTTTAATGGTAAAAGTTGATAGTATGACATCAAGTTTCAAGAATGAGCAAACAGATAGTTCAATGGATTTAAAAGATTTGTCGTTTTCATTTGATGCCAGTCTTGAACTACGAAGAAAACCCACAATCTAGATGATGCTTTTCAAGGTATCTGCTGCTTTTCACCGATTGTAATAATTAACAATGACGTCCACTGCATGGAACTCATTTGAGCGCTTTCGTTGGACTTGGTGCTGTTGAAAGGACATCACTTTCGATCAGGAAAAATCTCCTGAAAAATATTTTGCATTTCGTACTGGGAATAGCAATGTCAACGACCTCTACAACATGAGGATTTTTTCATAATGAATAAGAAGACAAACAACAACTACTGAGAGAGAGAGAGAGAGAGAGAGAGAGAGAGAGAGAGAGAGAGAGAGTGAATGTTGCTCCAAGTATTTACTGATTAGTAATAATTTGCTAACGAACGAAGCGTAATTCGTATCGTAAGGCTTCCCCAGCCACCCTCACCTGCCGCCCTACCCCCGCCGCAAAAATATTATCGAAGCATGTCATAGTCACGTCAACTCTGTTAATATTTTATTTTTTTAATAACAAATTATGTTCAATTTGTCAACTAAAGCTTTCTCTATGTTCATTTTTCTCTGCGTTTTGTAACTATGTTGATAAAGAAATCTCCTGAACAAAACTGGGTACTTTATGGAATGCACTTGCTCGGTATGATATGCATTTTACAATATGACAAAATTCGACTAGAATGTTAATCAAGAAACTACAAGATGTGACACTGCTGGCAAAAAGACACGCTTCCTCGGTTATGCTTGAATAACAGATGGTGGTAGAAGTTACTTAATAAAGTATCAGATATATGTCGTTTAATACCCAGTTCACCCTACCTTGGAAATGACATACACCGAAGGGAAATCGTAAGTGATAAGCTATTCGTCACCACGGTAAAAATTGTCATTAAGTCATCGGTTCCTCTAACCTCTCAGGTCAGGAATAGCTTTCACTCGCCATCTCAGATAACCAAGAAGCAACGTACATCACATTAACTTACAGTTACCGAAATTATCTAGATTTTTCAAAAATGTACCAATAAACCTCGTGTGCAGAATGAGGCAAAGAATATAGGACCTTGGATTGAATCAAAGATATTTTATTTTGTTAGTTGTAAGAATACATAACTAATATCGTTACTGGAATGTCTATTTCAATCTTACTTTTATGGTACTATGTGACAAATCAATTCTGTGTTATTTTCCAGAAGTGTTAAAAAACAGCAATAATTTTAAAGATAGTCCCCATCTGCTTAAGAAGTTTGGAGATAATGTAACATTAACATCAACAATACAGTGAAACAAGCTTATTGTTAACGGTAGACTAAAGCAGTGTCTGGCAGGTGTTCTTTGAAGGTTCAAGAACGGCCAAATCCCGAGAAAGTTCATGCAAACTAGCAGTTATTATACAGAGATTAAGATTGGATATCTGCGAAACTGGAAAAGGGTAACAGGCAATCCAAGACCATGCAATTGCTGTGAAATGGCCGCTGAAGACCACAATCTGCTAATGTGTTCAGGAACCCAACTAAGTTAACGACAAAATTATGCAAACAACGATATAAAGGGACGAAACCATCGAAGTTCAATCTGGGAAACATTCAGGATGATACTGGTTTCCGCTGTGTCTATCCACCACGAAAGTAAGAACAATCACAAGGAGGTCACAATAGAAACGAACATTTAATACCTTGTATCTGTCAGTATTGGAACTATAAGTACTTGCTTTCAAGCCTTATATAATTATTCCTACTTTTCCTTATTCTTTTTTCACTATCCCCTAGCATGTTCTTATATCTTTATAGCCTTCGTAAAATAATGCCTGAAACCTCTCCCATACTCATTTACTTTCTCTCTCTCTCTCTCTCTCGCTCTTTTCCCTGTCGTCTTACCGAAGGGACATACGAGAACGTCATACAAATATGCATTCCAGTGCTCTACACGGGGCATTGAGCCTTTAGTACATTAATAGCATTTGTCTAGTGAGAGCGACCTCCCCGTTTCTTTCTACCCAGAATTTAATACTTTTCATCCCTTAATACCTGCCGCTCAACAATCGATATTGTCTTCCCATTGTATCCAGTCAATGAAATACGGTATGACAACTAGGGATAATTTAATTTTCCTGTATTTATTTTTTTCCTTATTGGCCATCTTCAGTAAACCTCTCCCACTGACTGAGATCCAGGGGTTTAGAGGGATTGCAGCCGCTCATGTTAAAAATCCTTTCCTTCTGGCCACCGCATGGGCGCCCGCAGCATATTTTCCAAGAGGGGGCAAATTATATATTATATATTTATATATATATATATATATATATATATATATATTTATATATATATATATTATATATAATATGAAGTGGAACTCTGATGCTAATAATTTCAGTGAAGCAAGATACGATAAAGAAAAATTTAGAAAGATACCTTGACTTTCTTTTAATTGTTCCATACACTCTTCAGATGAATTCAAATAGTCCAGGAAAGAACAACGCAGTTATATACTATATACAAATATTATGCAATACATAATGATATCCCTTTTACTATACTTAAAACTGAAAGAATATATTGTAAAATGGAAGGAAAACAAAAAATGATGAAGTGAGTAAAACCAAATAATAATGTAATACATGTATATATATATATATATATATATATATATATATATATATATATATATATATATATAAATTTTCTCAGGATTTCAGGGGGAGCAAGTGCCCCCTCTTGCCCCTATGTGAGGGCGCCAATAGGCCACCGTCATCACCACCATCTTCATTTATTACTCACTTACATTCATGATTTGCTTCTCCACATCACAAAGGCTTAAGGAGCCTGTGCTGTGATAACACCAGCCTATCATAGTGGACTTTCTTCTGTTACTTCCTGTTAACAATAATCTACCATTTATCCGGTGACTTTGGGACTTGACTCTCTTCCTGGCTCATGATACTGGCCAACTGTTAAGGAAAAAGGGACCAAGATCTTGTCGATAATGTATGGCATAGTGTCTGCGACAATTTCTTCTCCCGAGGAGCATAGTTTACTACCATGGGAGTGAAGCATAAGAGGTTGACTTTTACACACGAACAACAGCCATCATTGGTACCCAGTAACTGCATAACTCGGGACTGAGAGGCTATGGCCATGTAATAAGAAAAGAGGAGGTAGAACCAGTCAAGAGAGCTAAGAACATGCCAGTGATGATGATGATGATGAGGAGTGTGGGCCGTCAGTGGATCAGATGAATGGGTGTGGTGAAAAGGGGTATGGGTGAGGTGGGGCTTGGGGAAACTGCAAGGAATCGAAATAGATGGAAAAAGTTGACTCGTGCGGCCGACCCTGCTATACAGTGGGAGTAATAGGGTCGAAAGAAGAAGAATTACACAAGATCGGAGAATGAGTTTACACGAGAGAGGGGATCTCATTAATAATATATACCCAAATGCAGTTATTCAGGTTTAGTTCCGATTATAATTAGGCTGGGAGCTCACGAGCCACTTTGTGGCTGTCATACTGTGGAGCCACGCTGAAACTTGTTTAAGCCACTGTGGCTTGACTCAGCCACGCCAGAGTCACCCGTGTGTTTGGGTAGTACTTCAGGGTAGTACATGCCACAGCGTCAGCTCTAGTAATTAGGTCAGGAGTAGAAGAGCCACTCTGTGGCGGGGATGTGGTTTTCCATTATTTACAAGCTGTGTCGAGCACGCGAGCATTTGTGGCAAGCAACTCTGGAGAACTTTAGCTGATCCCCGCCACATCATATAAACAATGGAAACCTATGGGAAGCCACATCCCAGCCACACAGTTCGACGCCACAGAGTTGCTCGTGTACTCCTGGCCTTAGAGTTAAGTTTACAGGATATTTTTCAGGTGAAAAGGGATTAGTGTCTTCGCAACAAAGAATGATTGGACACAAAGTGTAGGTTACATATTCTTCACTAGGTGTCAAGTCCTGTCAAAGTTACTACCGACTAATTTATGGAAATATCTAGATCTGCGTTTACACACACACACACAAACAAACACACACACACATATATCCATATATATATATATATATATATATCTAATATTATATAAATATTATATATACATTATATATATATATATATATATTATATATATATATAGTATATATATAGTTTTTTTGTTTTTTTAGAATTTGCATTTTAATTTTCCATAATAGGAATCTCTCTTCGTCGAATTGTGGCCTCTCTCTCTCCGCTTAGTGGAGACTAATGGCATTTCGTTTTATAAATTTCATGTAATGTTTTGTCTACATGCAGCTTATCATAGTAATTAAAATGATAACAATTAAGGTTTCACCTTTTTATTGGTGATGGTTGGGTTTTCGTTAATAGGCTGTTATGGGGCACATAAATAATTTGATCTTGTATGGGTCTAGACGAGGACAATCACACGTTTTTAAAGGTGCGCAGCACAGTGTTCTGTAGTGACCAGATTTATTCTACTAGTGATATCGCAGTACGCTACTGTAATCTCTCTCTCTCTCTCTCTAAGTTTCCGTAGAACTGATCGAAAGTAACATTTTTGGAAATACTGATTTAATATATTTCTAATGAGAGAGAGAGAGAGAGAGAGAGAGAGAGAGAGAGAGAGACTCAAAATCCAGCGATCACCTGCGATTGTCAGAGACTTAATTCAAGAAAATGCTTGGCAGGCACATATTGGTATACTTCTGCGATCCTCGTACGGCAGGTAGTCGACAGTCGGGCGACAAACCATTTGTAAACTTACCATGGTTGCACGCTTGTGTGAGGTCACCCACGATTTTTTTTTACGAATACCGCGACCTGTCGTGCGACCATCGCACGATCACTTACGACTTCTAAAGATTATAAGCGACTATTGAAGACATATAAGTATCATCTTACGAGTCTCGAACGACGCTTTTGCGATCACACGTGATCTGAAAAAGACCGGTGGTACTGGGGAATAAATAAGGACTTGTTATGAAATAGTTTCATTTTGATGGAAGCAGTCAAAGTGTCTGCATCCAAGAATGGCTATGGCAGATACACGAAGGAGCGCCTCAGCGGCATGGTTGGTATGGTATTAGCGTCCCACTTCGGTGGTCGCGGGTTCGATTCTCGGCCATTCCATTGAGGAATGAGAGATGTGTATTTCTGGTGATAGCAGTTCTCTCTCAACGTGGTTCGGAAGTCACGTAAAGCCGCTGGTCCCGTTCTGAATAACCATTGGTTCCATGCAACGTAAAAGCACCATAACAAACAAACAAACAAAAGATACACGAAGGAGATTAATTAGGTGGCAGGTCTAGGTCATCTTCTCTGTCTTTGTCCGAGATAGTTTACTTTCTTGCATTTCAATTGCTGTTGACCTTCGTTGTCTGTTTCAGGGTCGGAATCTTCTTGACCTTGTTTCTGTGCGGCATTTCCTTTACCTTTCAATCCGAACAAACCAGTATATGAAGACTGGCCTTTGGTAAACAAGGTTATACAGCCGTGTGGTCACATCGGAATGGTACCGTTTGTCTCCGCCATTTTGGTGTCCATTTTATAGTGCCATCGTTTTTGCTCTCAATTGTTTTTGTGCTCATGTTTTTGACATCCAACAATTTGGCGCCGTCAATAGTACCTAGTTAATGCTTATCAGTCACACTATTATTCTTAAAACTTCATAGCCAGTAGTATATGGTTACTGCTTATCAGCCACTGGCGTTCCTGAGGGGGGGGGGGGGGGGGGGGGGGGGGGGGAAAGTGGAGAGATCTGTTTGAAACCGTCCCCCGGCCCCCAAAGTAAGGGGGGCCTAAAATGCGAAATTTAACCATTGCTGCTATGACAGGACAAGCTAAATAAAGGGCCCCAATTTCCAATTTTGTGAGCAAAAATGTAACAAATTGCTATGTAAAAGAAATAGGGCTCTCCAGGGGCCCCCTCCCAATTGTAGAGCCCATTATGGACCTTCTCATGTGGATCGGAGAAGGGTGGGTAACGTTGATTGGGGTAAGGGCAGGGCCGATGATCAAAGGCAATTGATTACTGCTTATAGGGGTCCTAATTATCATCTGAAAGGTCCCCATAATGGTCCCATTTGCCCAGATAATACACTTCAAATGATTTAATGAATCTGGCCTTCTGCTTAACCCAAGGGGCCGGTGGCCCCATTGAAAGGTGCTTGGACCAGCCCCAAATTGGACTCTGCCCCCCGGGCCCCAAAATGTCTAGGAACGCCCCTGTTATCAGCCAAACAATTATTCTTAAAACTATTAAACCAGTAGTATACCTAGTTAATGCTTATCACCAAAACTACATTTTTCATACCTGTTTCTCTCCAGCTTTAAAAACATTTTAAAAAAGGAACAGGCTTGTCAGTACAACGTACCTATTTATGTAGTGCAACATACTAATAGTTGAATTTTACTTTACCGATTCTCTTAAAAAATTTAAAAGTAGTTGAGTCTAACCTATTTGCAGAAACTGAAAGAAAAACCACTAAAATTTTGTTAAGATAATTACTTAGGACGGCCAACGAGGAGGCAATGGTAGGAGGCCCGCTCTTTTTCCTTCAGAGATGTGGAACCAATACAATCGAACAATCGCTGGAGAGGACGAACTAACAATCACGCAAAAGCAGCGCATAAAAAATATATGTTGAATTGGAGTTCCCTACCCCATTGTGTGCAAATCTATTCATGGACTGAGAAAAAAAAGAGCTGAGATACATATGAACAATTAGTTGCTCGCCATGCTTTCAAAAATTTCTTGAGTATGTGAGAGCTGATGAGCGCATTTTGAAAATTGTGGCCCATTTTGATGAAAGGGAACCATTAGAGTATTAGCGTGGTTAAGCTCACAATTACGAAATACATTAAAACACTAATTTTAATTAGGATTCTCTTCAACTTTTACCTAAATGTTTCAGACCAGAATAAAGGTTTAGCATGGTATCCTAGTTTAATTTATCCATTTAATTTTGCCGACAAACCGTAATCTTGAACAGGTAATCTTGAACTGGTCGCTGGTGATCGTGCGACAGGTCGCTAGCAGTCGTGCGATGATTGCAAGACTCCAAAAAGACTATCTCTGACCAAATTAGAAAAGATCAACAACGACTCGTTAGAGATGATTAGAGACCTTCGTACGATGATCGCACGATTACCTAAGACCCTTTGAAGACTACTAGTGACCAGTTTGATCGCAGGGAGGATTTGGTGCAAGCTCGAAAACCTCTCTACGACTGGAATTGGTCACACGACCTGAAAACATTACCAGTGACTACCGAAGAAGACCACCGGCTATTGCCAGTGACCTTTTCACGATTGCCGAGGACCAAAGGTCGCTAACTGGTCTTTAGAGGTCGTAAGTTCTATAAAGCCTTAGGTGAGAAGGGTCTTTAGGCAGAAGCCCTACGGGAAGTCACGTCGGTCTAGCATCGTGGGTCATCTACTAATTCGTCTTTCCTTTAGAACGTACCCCTGCTGTATTAGAGACAAGCTTATTTGAAATGTATCGTATGTTGTCATCAATGGAGGCCAGTGATGACAGTATTTGCATAATAATACATATCCATGCTGTACATAACTTTTTAGATAGTTGACAATTAAATGTTACCTATAAAGATTGAAGATATTGAATATTGCTGATAATAATTTTTGCAATAAATGTATGGAAAATGAAAATCATCTGCATGTTGTTTATTTTTGTAAATATGATAAAAAATTTGGAAGTGGTTCCAGAATTTGACTGAAGAGGTATGTGATATAAAAGTTCAGTATCCAATAAAAGTATTGATGTTGGATTTCGATTATAAAGAAAAGAAGAAGAAAAATACATTAAGAATACTTATTATTGATTATGAAAATTGTTTGTGGTATAGCAGAGAAGAGGTGTTACCAAGTCAATTCATTTCAATATTATTACCAAATGGGTATTACCAAATACATATGAACTTGTAAAACGTTTCACAAGGAAGTATGTGAATAATATTTGAATTCATGTAGTAATTAATGTACTTATATTTAAAATTTAAAAAAAATATAAAAAAAATATAACTAATCGGATTTGCAATACGGACAGAAATGGAGATTCATTGAAATTATATCAAAGTCCCACCAGCAAAGTCTTATTTTTGGACATTCGAAGGACTGACTGGCCCATTACTTTGGTTTTACCACCCCAAACAGACCTCTCGGCATGGCGTTTAAAGATCTGCCCTGTTGCCATTTTTCCGAAACAGCAACCTTACCCGTGTGTGACAGACGTTTGGATATATTTGAGACAAACTCTGAGGTTATAGTTAAAAGATTGTAAGGGTGGTTTTGCATTCGGTATTTTAATCTTCCTATTCCGCCCCGCTTAGGATTTGTATGCTCCACAACCTATGAACGACAACTTATTTTTTTTATTATTTTTTTTAAAGATTTACCGTTCTCTGTATAACCGAGTTATTACAAAAACAAGTTCTCAATATGATGATAATTAATATTAATGAGGACATGAGAGACATCTTGATTACTTTGTAAGATGATGATGATGTGGGATATGATGATTTTGTTCTTCCAACAGAGAGAGAGAGAGAGAGAGAGAGAGAGAGAGAGAGAGAGAGAGAGAGAGAGAGATCCGTTTGTATACGATTGTTTATTTTCTCACTCGTCCAACTTTGCTCTATGTTATGCTTTATTTCACATTTCCTTGCCTACCAATTTATTCTTTACCTATGATATTAAGAAATCAAGATAGTTGCAGAAAGGGGAAAATGCCCCGAAACGTACCGTGACCACCGAAAGTTCCCCTGGAGACAATCTTAAAGCTCCATATCAGTGGATTTAAACGCACGTGGAGCTGTTCGAAATATTGACAACATAAAAAAAACAACCAAAATGAGTTGCTCTGTTTGATAAGCAAATTTTGGTTTTTTTCCGGTTTTTTTTCTTGTTATTGCATAAGAATAAAACTCGATCAATCGTGAACCTAGTAATTGACTTAGAATTCTGCTTAAAAGAAAAAAGATATTGATTATCTGTAATGTTTTTTTTTTTTTTTTTTTTTTTTTTTTTTTTTTTTTTTTTTTTTTTTTTTTACGTTGCATGGGGAACCAGTGGTTATTCAGCAACTGGACCAACGGCTTTACGTGACTTCCGAACCACGTCGAGAGTGAACTTATTGTCAGAAATACACATCTCTCTCTCCTCAATGGAATGCTCGAGAATCGAACTCGCGACTACCGAGGTGACACCGCCCAACACCATACCAACCACGTACTGAGGCGCTGATATCGTAAGTAATGGAAGAAATGGCTTTATATATCTCTCGTCTTTTTCTCTGTTGTTGTTACAGATTTGGCAATAAGCGGAGATTAAAACCACGTGGGGTGGACCCCAACCAAACAAGGCCACGGGGCCCAGAGAGCTCATTTGACATAGTATGACTATAGTAGGTGTATTCTCTGTCTCTCTCAATGGCACTGGAACGTTTATAAACAACAAAACGTTGTAGGGCTTTTGTTCTATGTGTAAAGCAAATATGGTTTAAAAGTAATCCACCTGAATCCTTTTTAGTCCCTAGTACATCAGTGAGGTAAGCTCATAGGCTTAAGTGAGCGTTTCACAGCTTTCGGCGTCACATGAATATCTGGGACGTTGCGCAAAATTCGTTTTAGGTATCTGAGAGGGAATGATCCTTTTAGTAATTCTACATTTGTGTCAATTCTCTTTTGTACTCATACAAGATATGAAAAGTGAAGTACTGTTAGCACAGAGGTCCCTAGGTGTAGTGTGTTAGAAAACCTGCGCTAACAGGATTCACAAAATGATAATTATACAATGGATAGCCCCAGTAAAATTGAATTAAACATAATGAACATCGTCATAGCAGCTAAATCAAATCGACAACTATAATATAATATATATATCTGTCTGGTTTATTTTAAATTCACTACTTAATGGGAGATCATCTTTACCTGGAAGATACATAGTGTCTATGAAGTCTTTATTAGTTATAAACATCGAAAATATCTGTAGCCTTCGAGTTTCTATTGCAATAAAAAGAAGGGGAATTTTTTTTTTTTTATATTTGTTTCATCGTATCCTTTTTTCTGCATATATTTTGTCGTTGACAGAAACTTACGCGAAAAGCATTGTTAAAGAAAAAGACAAGTTTAACAAAAGCGTTTTACTGGGTCCTGGCACAATGACGTCACTCGACAGATTCTGAATGGCGACGTATCTGTCGTTGAACTGAATTGAATGTAAAATTTAGGCAAAAATTTGAAAGGCGTAAAAGGAGGAAAATCTCGCAGGTGCACTATTATTTACGAGAGGGTGGAAAGTAAGATGGAAGAAAGAGAATATGAAAAAGATTACGTACAGTAAAAGGAACAAAAGGGGTTGCCGCTATGGGCCGAAAGCACGCTGCACAGAGCCTACAGTAATGCCTACAGTGCACCGCATGAGGTGCACTGACGGCACTATCCCCCTAAGGGAAGCGACTTATCGTGTAACAGGATTCAGCTCCCATGGTTTCTTATTGAAACCTCAAAGTTCTCTCTCTCTCGATCGATCGATCGAGTAGTGTTCCCTTGTCGCTGTAGTAGCAAGAGTTTTCTTTTGTGGGAACAATGTTTTTGGTTCCCTTGTCTTTACTCTTATCATAGCCCGCAGTCACAATGTGCTGATTTAATCAATTTTTTAAAGATTGTTTTAGATGCTAATAACCTTGAATGAAATTAGCATTGAAAATATGAATTTTGAATGATAGGTTTGAATCTTCAACTTCTATGGTCTAAATTTAAAACAAATTAATGGCGTATTTTCGTCGTAAAATCTGGGCATTTCCTAAATGTAGCTTTTTCTTATAAAGGCATGACTAAAATGTAAAAAAACTCTCTCTCTCTCTCTCTCTCTCTCAAAACGGTCTTATAATACCCGGCGCCGTGAGACACCTTTGAATAGACAACCATACAAACGACACTTGAAGTTTTGTGGATTTCACTTCTAATCAGGGCTGAAGTGACTCATATTCTGCTAAAAAATTATCTGCCATTATTTTCACGGGTTGCTCTATGAGCTAGATCCCGTGTTGGCATAAAGCCAGCTTAATAACCCCAAAAAAGGAACATGCTATTATAGATGCAAATATGTACAGGAGCTGCTGCAATCATCAACGCTGAAGTGTTGAAAAATAGTCGTAAGTTAATGACACATCGGTCTAACCAGTGACAGTTGAAAATGTACGCTGCTTCTTCAGATTTTGAAAGATTTTAATATTTTAGTGTACTACTATGTAAGGTATTCAGGATACTACGCTTGAAGTATTTCGGCTCTGTATTTAAAGGATGCCTCAGAAAGCTTTTGTAATTAGGGTAACCCGAAACGAGTAAATAGGTGTCGTTCGAGATTTCGTACTGTACTGACTATAAGCTTTCATGCCCAATGACACAACGGCTGCCTATTGCCCAAGTGCAAAGGGTGGTTGTAAATGATTACAACTTGCAGCATTTTTTATGAGCTTGTGTCTCATTAACATTCCAGAACTTCCATGATAGATCTGTGAATAGAGGATTGCTTATGATGGATTATTGTATTACTTTGTCAGTAACATAGATATTATAATAGGTATAAGAACCAGAAATCAATCAATCATTTTCTCTCTCTCTCAGCACTATTGGTGTTCGATCTCTTAGTAGGTACATGTTCCAAGGGCCTCGACGAGGTAACCTCCATTTCTGTCAAGGTGGAAGAAGCCTAAGATGAAATCTCTCTTACCTAATTTACATGGAGCAGATTTTAAATATTTTAATTTTCCTTTCTGACTAACTTATCTTGTGGAAAAATTAAGTAGATCTTAGTTTTACCAGACCACTGAGCTGATTAACAGCTCTCCGAAGGATTCGATATTTTTTACGGGGCTAGGAACCAATTGGTTTTCGTAGCAACGGGACCTAGCTACTGCTTATTGTAGGATCCGAACCACATTATATCGAGAAATGAATTTCTATCACCAGAAATAAATTCCTCTGATTCCACGTTGGCCGAGTGGAGAATCGAACTTCGGACACCAGATTGGTAGGACTTATCTTGCGGAAACGAATGATTCTGTTCAAACCAACTTTTCATCACTAAAATAATTCTAAGGTTAAATATACTCATCCCTAGCATCAAATAAACCCCGAGAAGAAAACTGGACCTCA
>NC_087201.1:68173925-68178925 GCF_015104395.2 Macrobrachium nipponense
ATTTTATTTATTATTATTTTTTTTTTGGTGGGGATTGCACTATTCACCTTTTCTGTTTCATTCCATAATCACAACACTAAAATAAAATGATTTTCCTTACAAAACATAACACTAATGAACTTAACACTAATTTTTGTTTTGTTTTCAGTTTTATACTTTTTTAGGATTTTGTGTTTTATATTTTTCTGGGGCGGGGATATCACTATCCACCTTTTCTATTTTTTTTTCTATATTCACAACATACACACAAAATTTAACACTATTCCTGCTTCTTACACCAGGGCCCAAAACAAAGCTCTTGATCATTATATTCAACTTTCTTTCTTCCTTCATCTCAAAAGAAATCTCCTAAAGTTGCTCCCCGTCTGGTCTTAACTGGGGCTCCCTGTCCCTTCTTTCCTTTGGTCTGGACGATTTCCTGGACCTCGTAAAAGAAAGCGATAACGTCATTCTCATTTCCTCTAACGGTGCAGTCGTTGGAGGTTTCGTCCTTCTTGGGGACTTGGAAGACAACTTTGTGCTCGTTAATCAGCCTCTTGATGTTTTGTCCTCCTCGGCCGATTACCATGGCTCGTTCCTCGCTGTCTAGGACGATTCCGTAGAGGCGATCTCCTATCCTTGTTAACCCTGGGAGGATTTCCTCCTGAGGGAAATTCATTCCTCCTTGCTGGCCTGTGTTGCCCTTTCCTTTGGGCACAGGGGGCTTCATGGCTTCTCTTATGTCTAGACAGGCGTCCTCGACGTAGTTCAACTGGCATTGTATGGTAATGAAGCCTTCTGTTTTCTTGTGGACAATAATCCTGACATTGTTGATCTTCTCGATTCTCCTCAGGTTATCTCCTTTGGGGCCGACCAGAAGTCCCTTGTATTGGGCATCCACTTCAAAACGATACTGGCCTGCCCCAATTCTACTCAGTCCTTCAGTTGTGATGTCACAACTTCTTACGCTGAGTTCTTTGAGGAGGAGACGAAGGTGGTCATAGGCCTTTTTAACTTCTTTCAAATCCCCTCCTAAATAGCCAATTTCCCTCCTGTCTTCTTCTTCCGGGAGAATCAGGTTCACTTTGAAGAGGTTCTTGACTTCCTTAGCCCCTTGTCCGTTGAGGGCGAGAAGGAGACGTCTGCCCTCAGGAGTTAAGTCGAACTGGTACCAATCTATGCCAACAAGTTTCAGGTCGTTATCCGTTGAAAAGTTCAAGATGTCGTCAATCATTTTCGATATGACTCTTCCAGCCTCCTGGGCTTGCTTGAGAGGGCCAAAGATACTGATGTAATGACGCTCATCATTTTCGTTAGGGAGGTAGATGGCCACATCATGTTCCCTGACAAGTTTTCGAAGGGTTACCTCGCGTGGTCCCAATATGGCCTCCTTGAATTGCTGATCAACTGTCATTACAAAATCTTCTTTTCCCACTGCAAACAAACCTTTCGATACTTGAGTCAGCTCGCTGATGTCGAACACCTTATCCACTCGGAATTTTATTTCCTTGTAGACCTTTTCAACATTCCTCTCCGGTCCTGTCAGCTGGACCATCTTCGAGCCATCGTTGGGGACGTTCATGACGACCCCGTGGTCTTGCCTGGCCAACTTGGCAAATTTTCCTCCTTTGCCAATGATCTGTCCTAAGTCAAGGTCTTTCTCGCACTGGAAGGAGAAGGTTTTTCCTCCACAGTGTCTAAGAGGTCCGCATCTTGTGGGTCTTGTTGTTTTCCAGTTATTTCCAGGTCGTGTTGGTTTAGGGTTGTCCATAGGGCCAGTTGGTTTTTTTACTGGGTTTCCAACGGGGTCAGTACTTTTCTGTTTAGGAAGAATCTTTGCCATGTTAGCGTAGGACATCTTTTCTGATTCTTCCTGAATCTTTGCCTCCGTTCCTTGAGATTTATTGTCCTTTTCTTCTGGAGGAGGAATTTCTTCATTTTCTTCATGGACATTTTGTTCGTTCTCTTCTTTCAGGGTGAGATCATGTTTTTCTCCTTTTTCCTCTAGAGGAACCTCTAGAGGACCTCTTTCCTCTTCCTTCTTTAGAGTTGGGGATTGGTCTTCTTCTTGTTCCTCTACATGATCTATTTCCTCTTCCTCTTTTCGAATCAGAGTAGCTTCCTCCACTTGTTCCTCTTGGTGATCTGGTTCCTCCTCCTTTGCTACTGTATTTTCCTCTTGAGCCTCTTCTTTTTCTTCATTACGAAGACGGTTTACCAGCCTGGGCACAGATTTACGCAAACGTCTTCTTACGCCTCCCTGACCATTGTCTTCGGGAGCCTCTCGAAGCGATATGCCTACTATGATCTTGTGCCTCTCCTCTTCAAATTCCCAATCTTCTTCCTCCTCAAAACTTTCTAAATCGCTCTCGAATTCCAAACTTTCGTCTTCGTCCTCGTCTTCGTCTTCCTCTTCCAGCCATTCATCCATAATGGGGAAAGTTCTGCGTTGCACGATGACGAAAGTCTGTTTTTTCTCCTTCTTCTCCTGCTGGCGACCCCTCTTGAGGACATCAGCGAAATTCAATCCCTTTTCAAGTTCTTGTACTGATTCCTCAGGAGGGGGAGCGAGTACTTCAGTATCGAGGTCTTCTTCAGCATCAACATCGTACCCTTCCCTCTCGTACTCGTCAAGGATTTCTTGTACGTGTAGGAAGGCCATTTCGACGCGGTTTTCAGCGCCCTCCAAATGGCCAACTTTCTTGATGTCGTCTTCGGGAAGGACGAGGCGAACGTTGTAGAATCTGGTGAACTCCTGGACCTCTCCTGATATTTTGCGCAGAATGCGCTTCTCCTTCATCGATAGCGGGAATTCATACAGGTCTTCGCTGATTAATGTAATTTCTTTCTTTTCCTTCGGGGGAACGTCTTCCACTTCCTCTTGGGGCTCCTCAAGGGGGACCTCGTCGACTGTCTCTTTTTGGCAAATAACAGATTCTTTATCCTTTGAACTGGTTTGGACTGAAAGTTCTGGGTCAGAAATTTCCAAAACATGTTCTTTCACCTCCTCCTTCTCCTCCATTTCTTCTTTTAGTTCTCTGTCGTCCTCTTCTTTCTTCTCAGTTATGTCCTGTTCTTCTGTCTCTTCTCTCCTGTCCGTCTCCTCTTCCTCAACGTTTTGACTTGAAACTTCTGGGTCAGGAATGTCCAAAACGTCTTCTTTCACCTCCTCCTTCTCCTCCATTCCTTCATCCTGTTCTCTTCCGTCCTCTTCTTCGGCGTCATTTATCCAGGTCTCCTGAATCTTTCCATCAATTTTTTTCGCCTCTTTGAAGCAGAGCGTCGTAATGGCGGCGGTTGTAAGAAACAGGAATATTTTGGGCCAAAAAACAAATTCGTCCACACTTCGAAGAACCTCCTCAGCCGCTGCTGTTCCCTGGTTACCTCGGAGGGCGTTGCTCACCAGGGTTCGTAAGGGTCCATCGCAGGCAGACAGAGTCGGCTCCTCGTATCCAATAAGATTTGTAAGTCCAGAAGAGTCCAGAATGAGATACAGAATGCGGCGCACTCTGTGTTCCCTCCTGAACTCCATAAGATTTCCTCGAGCGGCATCACAACAATGGAACTCCGTCTCAAGAGACGTCCTCCATGTGATGCCACCCGCCAATATGATCCTGATAAGCAGCACGAAAGCAGCAATAAAAGCTCCTAATGCGTTCTTAACACACTGGAAAATCATTTTTACTAATGACATAGATACAGACGCCTTTCATTATGCTTTGATTTTGTTTAAGCCCCCTGGCCTTTCTTGGGGAATCCCCAACCAGATCGTCTCCAGGACTGACCTCTCCAAGATCTGAGAACTCGGATCCCTGGAGACTTTGCATTGGGGGGTCACTTGCGTCCTTCATCACGAAGAATTCGGAGCTGATTCGTAGCTTCAGGCGGAGAGGGGAAAGTCTTCGAGGAATGTATGACGTCACTCAACTTGCTATGTCCTCCGGAGGACTCGGAATTTTCACTTGTTATTCCTCGAAGACGTGAGTTTAATTACTGAATTTAATTTTAAAACTGAAGCATCAAAAAATTCATGCATATAGTTTTTAGAGTTTTTGTATGTATATACGTATGTATGTATGTATGTTTGTTTGTATGGTGCTTTTACGTAGCATGGAACCAGTGGTTATTCAGCAACGGGACCAACGGCTTTACGTGACTTCCGAACCACGTCGAGAGTGAACTTCTATCACCAGAAATACACATCTCTCACTCCTCAATGGAATGGCCGAGAATCGAACCCGCGACCACCGCGGTGGGACGCAAACACCATACCAACCACGCCAATGAGGCGCTTGTATGTATGTAAGTATGTATGCATGCATGTATGTATGTATAATTAATCCAATTTACGTATGAAAATATTCATACTTTGAGTCCTTGAAGTGTGTATGTATGTATGTATTCATGTATGCATGTATGTATGTGCAATGAATCCAATTTATGCACGAAAGTATTGTGCACATTTCTTGGAGTGTATGTATGAATTCATGTATGAATGTATGATCAAGAAATTTAATTTATGTATGAAAATATTCATGCATACTTTCTTGAAGTGGGCGTATGTAATCATGTATGGATGAATGTATGTATGTATATGTAATAAATTCAATTTATGCATGAAAATAGTCATGCATATAGTTCTTGAAGTTTGTGTATGTATATAAAATGAATTCAATTTATGCATAAAAATATGCATGCATATATTCATGCTTCTTTATCAGTTGAAGAGCGAAAGTAGCAGTGATCTTTGTCCTTCATTTCCCTAAATACATACCTATTTAGGGGTAAAATATGCTTATAAGATACAATAAACGAATAAGAAATATAAAGGAAATAATTGACGATTAATTCATAAATAAACAAACTGACAGTCATTAATCATATTGCATAGTTTCCTTTTCTAATAAACTTAACTCATTCATACCAAACGAGTAGTGTACTAGAGTAAAAGACCTTATAATGGGTTAGGCCTATATTTCCTTTATAGATTATAGCATTTAGGCCAAAGGCCAAGTCCTGGG
>NC_087201.1:68183925-68202036 GCF_015104395.2 Macrobrachium nipponense
TATATATCTATTATATATTTGGCAATGTTTGTATGTATGTACGTATGATGTATGTATGTATGTATGGATGTATGTATGTATGATTGGTATGGGTGCCCGGGGCGTCGGTCTGATGGGATTGAGATTCGGAACGGAGATGGGTTTCTACCCTGGGAATGTCGAGACCTATGTTTGGGAGCCCGGAAAACCCCGGGAGCCTGTGACCCCAAAATTTCTACTTCCCCCCCTCCGAAGGGTGAGAAGGGATCCCGTGGAACAGAGCTGGTATTGCCCATGAAACGGGACTGGGTATGCCCGTAGACTTAAATTACGTTACATATTTCTGTATACATATGACTTATCATTTGGAAAACAAAACTATAGGGTAAACATCAAAGAGGGTGGTTCTTGAAAGGGGTTGACAGAGAGAGAAAATGAGAGGAAGAGAAAATGAGAGAGTAGACCGGGTGTTAGTGAGAAGAAAGAGGAAAAAGGATAGACTGACAGACAGAGAGATAGAGAGAGAGAGAGAGAGTTGGTATTACTGAGAAGAAAGAGAGTAAGAGAAAGGAACGTAAAGCAGGATTGTTCGCCATTATGGAGGAGTGGGGAATGTGAGGGCACGAACGGGAAATTCCTATGGGGAATCACAGGCGCTAAGCCATGGAATAATGTTTCTAGGACGGAGTAACAATTAAATTCCACGAAGGTGGAATGAGAATGAATTCTTTGCAAGCGAAAAGGCTGAATTACTCGACGCCCACGATAGCGGAAAGTCACCGATTTACGGGGTCTGAAATGGATTCCTCAAATGGGAATAGATCGTCGAAAGAGACGCAAAATGGAAAGGAATACTGCACAAATCAGGTATACTGCACAAACACTTCCACGGAACAATAGTCACAGACTGTAAATATTCACAGCAAAGGGCGTGAAATAGTTTAACCTACTGCCCTCCTCTGTTTTTGAAGCAGTTAATGTTAGCGCAGTTAAGGATAACACGGCAGCAAGTCAACAGCTCGACACGGACAGGTGTTGGTCACTAGGTAGTCGCAACAACTCCATATTGAAACCTTCAATATGGAGTTGTTGCTTTGGGGATGGTTAAAACATAATCATCCGTTGAGGATTCGTCCTTGGTTTGCATGACTCTAGTGTTGGGCAAGTGTGTGGCCCTGGTATTTTGATAATGACATGTTTTGTTCATGATGGTGTCGGGCAAATGTATATAATGGAATGGAATATGGAATTTAAGCCAAAGGCCCAGCACTGGTGACTACCAAAGTGCGGAATTATTCGACGCCCATGCGTGCGGAAAGTCGCCGATTTACGCGGTTTGAAATGGATTCCTCAAATGGGAATCGATCGTCTTAAGAGACGCAATATGAGCAGGAATACTGCACAAATCAGGAATACTGCGCAACTAGTTCCACGGAACAATAGTCACGGACTATAAATATTCGCCGCAAAGGACGTGGAATAGCGGCCGCACGGGTAATTAGTCAGCGGACCTGTAATGAGCGAGCATATATATACAAATGCGGCAAAATATTCGCCCCGCGAGCGTATCAAAATATGAAAGCAGTCAAACGGACTGAAAAAGGATAAAAGCCAGTCAACAGACGGCAATGAGATGTGCGTATACAAATACTGCAAATGAAATGCACATACGTAATAATGCTGTAGATTTATAGGTCCCGCGGACGTAAATTACACAAACTGAAATGAAATACGCCTATATGTAAAAAAAAATATAAATAAATAAATAAATAAAAAAGATACGGCGAAGGTATAGTCACGAAAGCTACAAATTAATATTGGCCTCACGGACTATATATTTCCGAATCAAAAGTAGTCGATCAGACTGAAAAATGAATCTCAGATCAGGCTGTCGTGAATCTTTAAAATATCGCTCCGTCGAGCAGGCTATATTGTGACAAGCCTATAACACATAACAATGCGGCGGGAAGAATACAAGCAGTCGATTAGACTGGAAAATATAAGCTCGCCCAGAGACGGTAAATGGAATTCGCAACGGCGAATTATATAAAACCAAGGCGGCAATAAAGACGCAAAAACTATATATGTAGTTCCGTGGGTCATTTCATTATTGCCCACCTTTCCCCGGTTCGGAGACCGTTAGACTACCCAGTTCTTCCGACCCTTTTTCCCGTTCTATTTTTAGCCATAAAAATATAATGATATTTCGTTTTATTCAATGAATTATACAAGTTTTATTTCTTACACGTTTATACCTTTGTTGGAACAACTGTACTTACACGAGAGGTAAACGTGAAAAAAAAAAAAAATGAATGAAATGAAGGAATGAATGTGAGCATTCAGGGTCTGGGTTTCGGCCCATCTTATTTCTTCGGAGGGCGTCCTCGACGTGTTGCCTATCCGTGCCTACACCTAATTCAGCAGTATCAGTCAAGACGAAGGCTACCGTCTAGTTAGCGCGTCGCACCGTGATGCTCTCTTTCTCCTTCAGTTCCTTCGCTGCTTTCTTCATCTCCTTGGTGAGGATCCCGCTGGAGTGCAAGCCCCTCTCTGTAAGGGCTTCAGCAAGTAGGAGGGGTTGGGATGCTCCGGGCTTCGAGTTGCTAGATGGAGTTGAGAAGCAACTAGATTTCGAGTCTCTTGTCATGAGGCCTGGGTCTCGAAATGAAGTGGCAATTAAGACCTAGCTTCAGAGGGGCGTCTTGATCGGGGGTGGGGTCGTAATCAGTAAGGTTAATGCATCCTTGGGTTCGTTCAGGGACGCGGAGTTTGCCGCCGTTCAGGGAGATGAGCTTACGCAGGTCACCTCTCATCCGCTTTTTCATGCCGTCCTCCTGAAGGCGGTCAAGGCATCTCTCGATGCTTCTAGGGTACGTTGGTTCCTCTGCTGCGGGGTTTTCTTCAGTCAGGCATGTCAGCAGTGAAGCGTGCTGAGTTACACGGTTGAAAACAACACCGACGATCGGAGCCTCGCCCTCAGGATAATGTCAAGCTGTATTATAAAGACTTCATGAGTTCCCTTTACCGTGAAGAAGAGGATTCCGTTCAAATCCCGATCGACGACACCAAGAAAACTGACTTAATTATATATTACCAGAACCGGAGACGTTTACAAAAGCAAGTAAGAAGTATATGTAGTGTTTAAATAAATTTGCAATAATTGACGAAATACACGATAACTGCAGAGGGCCGAGCAATTACATAGTATACTAGATTATACTACCCAGCTAATTACACGACTAACCAGTTATCAACAGAGTTATCATCGTTGCACATTATAAAATGGTTGATAAATTTAACAATTAAATTCAGGTACATCATGTCAATCACGTATTCAATAATTAGGGTTTCATTTCAGATATTTGATAAAATTCTTTTTTATCATAAACTAGAGACTCAAATCCAATGGAATAACTAGAGTATCATTTTATTAGAATAGCATTCCCTTGAATGTAGATATCCCAACTAATAAGAAGTTTATAATCTTAAGTGACGACCAGTTTCACCTATTCCAAAAATTCCTTAGTCCAACTTAGTGCCACGTAGATACAGGGCTGCCAACAAAAAGGTAATTATTAATTTCTTATCACTGAGAATTATACAGCGATTATAAGCTTAATTAAAAGTGTAATATGGTAACATTCATTATTTAAAATTTTTAGCTTGTTCAATTATAAATAAACTGGTACATTTCCGTGGTTTATCTTCGTCTAAGGCCTGGCAAGTTGGCTATTCTGACTGTAACGTGTCCAAGGAATGTAAACAAAGAATTTGAAATGTCGTGTTGTCATGGAGAAATATATAACAATTATTGGGACAATTTGAAATTATAAGACACAAACGTTAATTATTTATTATTTTAGCATGTTAAATAACATTTAAAATAGTGCGTTGATGGCGGATTCCTTCTTTGACAACCGAGTAGGTTGGCAATTTCAACTCCACCGTCTCCAAGGAGGGACAGGAGCTCGGTAGACCGAATGTTTACTTGAAGAGGGTAATGAATGATATAATTTTTTTTTCTTTCTTTTAGCGAGTGAATGCACAATGAGTATATTTCAATAAATACAGCAGGCAAGGCATACCAATATTTACAAGCGTCTTATAAACATATGTTGTTGTTCATAATATGCTAAGGTCTGCTGCGGTAAACGGACGCAAATTTACCGCGAAACACTAATATATAAAACTTCATCAGTGACATAAATTAAGCAATTCTGAAATTTATTCTTGACATATTAGATATGCATGAAAATGAGAACAGTATTATACCTTAAGCCGAAGTATATATAGGATAAATGCTGATATTTCAAAGAAAAATTTACCTTTATTTTGAGATTTTCTCTGATTCACCGTTACAGAACTTGTACTTGCAAGGAATTTTATGTTACATAAAGATCTCAGTATTGCTGTATATCAGGCCCTCAATAATATTCACTGGTGAATTAAGGGCTGGTGAGGATTTCTGTTATAGTGACTCTCTAGCAGCATTTTGTAGTATGGGATTATTCAAAATTTTTATTAACTTTATGAGTTATTTATGTATGTATGTATGTAATATTAATTTTTCGACTCTCGGTACATGGCAGAACTCTGGCTGTATATATTGCTGTCGATTGCAGATTCTGTCCTTAGAATCTAAATGTGCCCGTCTGCAACATGGTGACTGACTGGTAAGATTGAAACACGTGTCTTTTTTTTATGCTCGCTAATATTCATTTTCAAATATCCCATTAATAGAGTACCATTTGACCTTGCTATTTTGACGTTTATATATTGTTCTATTGTGATTTCTAATGCATATTTATCATTAGAGTCCCAGTAGACGACCTTTTATTCAGTCCAAAGCTTGAAAAGCTAGTTTTGAACTCCCAGAACCCACGTGGCCACCATGCATTCCTTTCTCCACCGGACAATTGACAAGATTTATAACTATAACCAAGTCGTTAACGCCATCTATTGGTCACCTAAGAAAATCAGAGCAAATATACCAACTGCATCTTCAAGGATGGGCGTGAAAGCTACCTATATTGTTTTTATTACAAGCTTTCCATCATTAATCGAGATGTTAAGTGCTTTGAGATAACAAAATTTAACATCAATTGGAAATAAATAATTCACAAAAAGGAAAAAGAAACAAATTATTATAACGAAAAATGACGTGGCACGTTATAGACGACATGAAGATCCAGGCATACCAACATAATCAGATTTACCACCGTATTTTAGACAAGAAAACTGCAGTTCTCCGCATAAAATAACGTAATAAAAGGTTATTTGCTTAAAATGTATATTTCTGAACTTAATGTAGACTACTTTGGATAATAAAATATCTTTCATTCATAAACTTCAAAAGTTGATTTGATTGGCAGTTCCGACAACCCCCCTGTGACTGTTCTTAGACGTAAAGGTCTCGTCATCTTTTACTCTGAACAAATACATGCAGAAAATAAATACATATTATATACATTATTTTTCTGAGGGTGGGTTTGGCGGAGAGTTGGGATGGGGATCCTATGAAAATAAAATTATAAGTAGAAGGAATGACTTATCTTTATTTACAGTCAATATCCTTCAAGATTAACAAACCATATTATTGATATTTATAATATGCAATCATTAAATTTATCATAAACAGATTAAATACAGGTTCTTACTAAACTCATCAGTTGAAATTGATGACTAATTCATCAAAATTTTATGATACCAGAAAATCTTAAAAGTATTCGGCAATGCATAAGGAAGAAAGGACTATTGAATTGTGACAGCGGTTGAAGTTTGTATATGATGACAGAAACATATGTTGCAAAATAAGTTTTATTTGAAGCTAGTTACACTATAATTAAAACATTTTCAACCTAAAAATAACCCAAACTGAACATCAATTTCATTCTGAAAGAATTTCTTCGTATTATTGATGGCAAACGTTCTTTTTACTCTCCATAATTACTGAGAATTACCGTTCATTAATTCGACAATATTTAGAGGATTAAGGCATGAATCCTTTGACTATAGCAGAGTAAGGTAAAAATCAGCAATACTGTGCAACTTCGAATGCAATAAGCCATTAAGCTTTCTTTTTATCCAGTTCGAAAGCAAGATCAACTAGGCTTGCGAACAAATTCTAAGACTATAGCTTTGGTTTTTGACGAAGCTTAGTGTGATTGCAACATTACCTTCTGCCAAAACAAATTGCGATATATTGCAATATCGTAGGTATACTAGCGATCCAGTCTGAAGGAAAAGTTGGTTTGTTTGGCGAAAGAATCATCAGTCTCTCTCTCTCTCTCTCTATCTCTCTCTCTGTTCATAATTTATTTATCTATCTTCGAAAGCAATTACTCTTCAGTCTAATTGAGTAGCAAATTTCTTGAAATAAAAAACATTTGCCACCGCGGCAAAATACGGACAAATCTTATAGTATTACACTCGTCCCATATTTATGCGTTGTTTCGTATATATTATTTACCTCGTTGTCAAGTGGTAGCATCACTTGTCTTGCCAACACGTTTACCTGGTTCGATTCTCCATTATTTGTGTATTGCTCACTGCAACTCCATCTGCAATAAGCGAGGATATTTATTGCCCTTTAAAACAGTCTTCTGCGAAAGTAGTTCTGGAATCAAATGATTGCATGACCTGTCCATGACTTTTTGTAATTTAATAATTAGTGCCTAAATATGGCATTTGTTCAATAGTCTTGACTTCGTTTCAAGTGAATGAAACTAAACTGTATTGGTCATGTGAATATAGGAAGTTATCATGTGTCTAAAGGTTAAATTACGCCTCAGTTTGAGTTCAGTTTCAGCCTCCTAATTAAACCAACGATAATCGGGAATTTTCCACGTATTACGTTATGGAATAGTATCAAAGTAATAAATTAATAAAATCAAACTTTAATTATGTCTTCAATTCTACATATACTCTAGGGTGGCCACGTGGTCACCATGCAGTCCTTTCTCCACAGAACAATTTAGAGGATTTATTACTATAAGCAAGTCGTTATCGCCATCTATTGGCCACCTAAGAATCAACGCATGTGGACAACTGCATTGTCATAGATGGGTGAGGAAACTAATTAGATTATTCTTATTCCCATATTTTCTCTTAATCTATAAAGATTAGTTTAATGGGATATCTAAATTCAACTTCAATTGGAAATGAGTATTTCGTCTAAAGGAAAAATACCCAAAATTCCACGTAAGTTAAGACGATAAATATCACTTTGCCTGAAGTCCTCCCCCATACCGAAAATACCACAGCCCGTCATAGACGATATGAAGATCCAGGGATACCACCAAAATAAAAGTCAACACCGTATTGTGGACAAGAACACTGGAGTTCTGGGCATAAAATAACAGAATCAAAAGTGATTTGCTGATATTTGGGTTTCTTAAAATTACTATAGAGTACGTGAAATAACGTAAACTACCTTTAATTCATCCGTTTTAAAAGCAATATAGATTGACAGTTCCGACAATCCAGGCATACCAACAAGAAATTCAGCAAATCGTATTTTGGACAAGAGTACTGTATTCTGAGTATAAAATGTTATTAAGGTTTATTTGTGACATATCCAGATTTCTGACCTAACTGGAGTTTACTTGGAATAAGAAACTATCTTTAATTCATCAACTTTAAAAGCACACTATACATAGCTTGGCAGTTCCGACAACCCTGCAGTTCCTGTTCAGGGAGGAAAAAGCCTCAGGCCAAAAACCTACGGGTAACAATTGCATAGTTTATTTTTAGATTTCAGCGAAACATTATACGAAAATAAACAAAAGCAAAGATAACAACAACAACAACAACAACAACAACAACAACAACAATAATAATAATAATAATAATAATTATAATAATAATAATAATAATAATAATAATAATAATAATAATAATAATGACTGAAGTGAATTCCTTACAGCGAATTATCTGCTCTTTCATGAGATATGTATTCACGTTAATCAGTATTTCCTCCAATGGTTTCTGAGTTTACTCTCTCTCTCTCTCTCTTGGGTGCTTGATGTCAAGTTTTGGCACATCATTATTTTTTCCATTTCCTCTGATAATGTAGAAGAAATTATTATTATTATTATTATTAGATTAATTATTATTATTATTATTAATTAATTATTATTATTATTAATTAATTATTATTATTATTATTATTAGGAAGGATGCCTTCTCTCAGCAGTAAGCATTGAATATTATAGCCGTTTCAAACGGCAATTAATTTATATAGAATCTTCTCAATTCTTCTCAATTCTTCTTATTATCTTTTTCTCATCAGCATGTAACTGGTGTATCAGGTTTCCTAAGGACATATAAAGACTTCAGTTGTCTTAGGTTTATTTCCCCTAACGTGTCGACAGCGTGCAGGTAGTCATCTATGAGAGTATACAGCAAAGTGAATTAAGATACTGTTTTACATGTATTTATAGTAGGAAAGTGCGTGTACAACCGGTGGGTAGGTCGGTAAGCAGGGATTTTAATTGGTCGTTGGATGGTAACGAAATCTGTCCCTGAGGCGTTGAGATCTTCTAGGTCCGTCCGGGGTTTTTGGCGTCGCGTCGGTTGGGTGTTGGTTGGGGTAACTACCACATGGGTGGCAGGTACTATAAGCCGTACAGGTGACATGTCATATGCTTGCTTTCTCCCTTTTTCTCTCTCTGCTTCTTCCTCTCTTTGTCTCTCTCTCGTTCTCTCTCTCTCGTTCTCTCTCTGCTTGTTCCTCTCTCTCTCTCTCTCTCGTTCTCTTCTTCTCACTCTCTCTCTTTCTCTCTCTGCTTATATCTATCTCTCTCTCTTTCTCTCTCTCTAACTCTCCCTCGTTCTCTCTCTCTCTCTCTCTCGTTCTCTCCTTCTCATTATCTCTCCTTCTCTCTTGTTCCTCTCTCTGCTTGTTCCTCTCTCTCTTTCTCTCAATCTCTCCTCCTCTCTCTCTCTCGTGACGGTATATGGATTCGGTTGGCTTCTTGTATTTCTTCTTATGATGGTAGGAAGAAATTCTATTTCTTTTACCTTGTTGATAGTCGGGTTTTTCTCTGATATGTGTAGTGCCTCGATATAACGTAAACGTCTCCGGTCCGGTGCATGGTCAATCATTTCTATGTTCGTCACAAGCTCAGCTCTTTCTGGTCTTCTGTTATGTTTTTCCTTATAGTGAATGAAAATGGCCCCTTCTTGAAGGTGGCAGGAGAGACGCTTGGAGAGTCTGGTAGTGGTCATCCCGACATAGGAGTGGTGGCATCCTTCCACCGGGTATGTGAGTTCGTAGATGACACTCCCTCTCTTCAAAGACGTTTCTGGGGGTGCCGGGTTGTTTTTAAGAAGCAGCTGGCTGGTTTTCATATTTTTGTAGTATATTATGAGGCTAATTTTATCACCTTCTGCAGTGGGGGAGACATTTTCACAGATTATTTTCCTAATTGCCTTTTCGCCTTCCAAGGCTATTAGGAAAATAATCTGTGAAAAGGCCTCCCCCACTGCAGAAGGTGTTAAAATTACCGTTGTTTTTATATATTCAGTATCATATTGCTTAGAAAGATCTACTTTTTTCATGAAATTCTCCCATTGTCTTATTCGTTTTTTTTGTATTAAAACTATCTTGCCCTTCCCGTAATCTATATTTTATTCTTGTTTCTTATTCAGTCATCGTCTATCTGACCGAAGCTCGTCATCTGTTACTTTCATCATCTCCTTAGGTTTAGTAACTGACTTGTCTTTTCATTTCTATCTACTTTCCTTTCAACTGCATTTCTTTACAAACTTTCCTTTGAGGTCTTGTTTGAATGAAAGACCGAAAGTATCCAAACAACAGCCTCACTACCACTTGCCTTATTAACTGAACCGTGAAGATAATTACCCGTAGAATTTCGCAATTGTTTTCGTAGAACACTTCTCCCGTCAAACTTTTATTTACTCAAAACACCCACGTCTTCTCGTCTGCGGGTTTATACTTCACTTTCAGGCCGCTGAAGGAGCACTAGACCGTGCTGGCATAGGCCACTGTAATAATCAGAATTCTCCATTACATAAAAAGCATCATTCTAATTCAGTATACTGTGACCAAACAAAAGCAGTTCAAGCCATCCTTACAGTTTTGGTAAAACGTTTACCAGTTACAGTCCTCTGCTTGTAACTGATTTGCTTATCTTGCTACATGAATGTAATAAATTTAATTAAAAATTGTTTTCAGTATCTATTAGAATAAATACCTTTCAAGATAAGTTGTCTTAAGTCCAGTTTATTAGTAGTTTTTCCCTTGGTGAAATAGTCACCATAATTGAGATTTAATTTTTTTATATCTCTATTTGAGGCACTTATCAAAGGCCGTTCAATTAAAACCATAAAATGATAATATTTTTCAAAGGCTTTATACATAGTTTTATTACAATACAGTAGCAACTCCTATGACAAACATTTTAGTTAAGGTACCTATAATGCTACGTTTTCTTCACTTGAGTTTAATGTACGTTTTCTTTAATAAATAAAGCATAGACTAAGGAAAATATAATGCGACGCTTTATCTCATTTTGAACGGATTTTTTTTAGACCTCTCTTCATTTTTTTTATTCAAAAACATTTCATTATTATAATATTATGATTATTGTAATGCCCTTTATAGAATATAATTTTTAGAAATCTGTGTTCAATTATGTGGAAAATATTAAAGAAACTTTTTTATTAAAAAAAGGAGAGGAATGAAAATGCAGATATTTGGATAAGGAAAACAAGTCCCTACTTACTTATTATATGCAAATCTTTACTTACTTCAAATACTTAAGAACGTAAAGCAAAGTATTGAATATGAGCCACCTTCATAGATTCAAGGTTTTTGAAGAATCGGAAGCTGCGTTCACGAAGTTTTAAAACCCCGTAGACGGTTAGTGCCATCAGTGGACCTCTTGCGGTGCACTGTTGGCATTACTTAAGGTTCTTTGCAGCATGCCTTCGGCCCCTAGCAACAACCACTTTCGTTCCTTTTACTGTACCTTCGTTCATACTCTCTTTTTCAAAACTCTTACTGTCAATTTCCATTTCAACACTGAATGACCTCATAGGCCTAAATTCTATACTCAACTCAACGAAGTTTAGTGTGTAACTGAAAATCATACGCTCGGAAACTTCGGATATTTTTTGTGCTGAATTGTGTATTTGCTTTTATTTCTTAACGTAAAATACGCAATGTGACGGTGTTCAAGCTCAATTCTTTAACAATAGTTACATGACCCGAAACTTGACAAGATTGTAAATACAAAAGTCAACATAGTCATACGTATTACGTTCAGTTTGATACTTGGGCTTGCTTGTCTTTGCATAATTTCGCAATACTCGGGCGAAATTGCCTCTTGAGAGATGTTTCTTCCAAACAATAAGTTTATTCTTGAAAGCAATAAGCCTGTCGGTGGAAGTCAGATTGATTTCTTGTCGACCCTGCATGCTGGAATTTAGGTTATTTAAACGGTGATCAATGTCTGCCAAATAGGCTAATTTCATCTGCCAGTCTGTGGATCTATGAGTTCCATAAAAACATACCTTATCGCTCTTTTTAAAGAACAGAAGCAATTCTTTTCGCAGCTTAAACACCCTTGACAGAACTTTCCATCTGGAAAGCCATCTGACCTCGGAGTGCAAAAGGAGTGTCACGTGATCTTCTGGCATATTTTCGCACAACTTGGCAAACATGCGAGACTTAAGAGGGCGCTGCTTTATGAAATTGACCATGTTAACAGTTACATCTAGAACTTGCTTTAATTTATGAAAAAAAAAAAAAACTTCTCAGTGGAGAAAAGAATGAGTCGTTATAATTTCCGGGTTTATTTCCTTTTCACGTATTACAAAGCCTTTAACTGAGCCAGTCATGGAAGGAGCACCATCTGTGCAGATTCCAACACATTGATTCCATAAGAAACCACTAGATTCCAGTTATAAAGACAATGTTAAAAACATCTGGCCCTTTAGTCGTGACTGCTAGCTCTTTACAGCAAAAAAAAAAAAAAAAAAAAAAAATCTCTTATCTTACCCTCATTTTCAAATCGAACAAATGCTAGCAGCTGAGTTTTATCCGTTACATCCGTCGACTCATCAATTTGCAGGGCAAACTTTGTATGTTTCAGTATTGAAGACAAAATCTCTGAAATATTTGGGGACATGCCATCCACACCCCTACTAACTGTTGTATCAGAAACAGGAACTTTTCTTATTTCTCTCACAGCTTCCTCGCCAATCATTATCTTCACTATTATTTTACGAGCAGGCATTATTAGACCCTCAGCAATAGTATGACTTCATTTTTTAGCAACTAACTCAGCCACTTAATAGCTCGCTTCTTGGGCCTTATCACTTGTTGTTACCTTCTTTTCAAAGAACTTTCTTTGTTTCTTGTGTGAATTCACGTGTCTTCGAAAATAATCAAATGATTTAATAGACAAGTGGCTGCGATTAGTAGAAAAATTTTATTTTAACTTAGCGGTGGCCATAGCTGTGGTAGCTATTTTTTTTTCTTCTTTTTTTTTACAGATGATGCATGCTGGAAGAGGACAGTTTTCGTCCTTTGTCCGCCCGATCCAACGGCCAGATAACTCTCATTATGATGCCGAATTCTTTTTTCATCACTCGCTTCTTCTTTGCTTGCACTTGGCTGAGAATAATTTTCACTCTCCTGAACCTCTTCATCAATTGGATGTTTCCTTTTCAAACATTTCTACAATCTCAGGGGACGGCTGAAATAAAAATTGTTGCTCACTCTGTTTACGGCAAACTAATTAAAAAATGAAAACGGGACTACTGAAGACCTAACGGATCAGCTCACAACACGTATGAAATCCGTTGGCCGTACGATACGATTATGCTTCATGACTCATGCCGCCTCGACACCCCGTTGCTCGTCTATTGTGCAAACTATTTCACCGTCGTTTGTATGTAATACCAACCTTTAGTAAAAGTGAGGGGAAAAATGTCGCACGTTATATACGATAAAAAAGTAAACGCCTACGATTTCTCAAGGTATGTTTGACGTAGAAAACAATAATATATAGATAAAAAAACAATTAAATAAAACATGAATTCCCAGGGAACCCATGGCGATCGTTCAAGGAACCCGAGGGTTTCGTGGGACCCCGGGTTGGGAATGGCTTAAGCACTAAGGCTTGCGTTTTTTCCACTACGAACGCTGGCGACAGACTCCGATCGAAGATCATTTTCTTTCACAGACATCCCCCCCCCCCCCCCCCCAGCTAGCTATCTCTCTCTCTCTCTCTCTCTCTCTCTCTCTCTCTCTCTCTCTCGACTAACAGAACCTACATCTGATCGGGTATGTTTCAATTAAAACCTTATATATATATATCTATATATATATATATTTATATATATCTATAATATTATATATATATATATATAGATATATATATATATATATATTAATCTTATATATATATATATATATAGAGATATATATATATATATATAGATATAATATATATATATATATATATATATATCTATATATGTGTGTGTGTGTGTGTGTGTGTGTGAAACCATCCCCGAACTTATATACCAGAGACAAACTCTTTGCCAACGAATCTACGAACACTAATTGGATGGTGCCCGTGTCACAGGTCACAAGCCATTCGACCAAAGGACGGCACCACCGAGTTCCCGATTGTCATTTCGAGTCCACAGTTTTACATCAAGCCTCTCACTTACTATTTCGGCACCTTACCTTGACTAACGAGACCATAAAACACATAGCTAGCGAATGTCCGGCACTTGCACAGAGCACCAGTACAAAAAGACGCATAATTCAGTAGCAAAAGCCCTCCACTGGAGCCTGTGCAAGAATTACCAGCTACCTTGCAGTAATAAGTGGTACGAATAACAACATGAGGGAGTGATAGAAAACGACCAGGCAAAGATCCTCTGGGACTGTGGTATCAGAACAGATAGGGTGATACATGCCAATAGACCAGACGTGACGTTGATTGACAAAATCAAGAAGTATCACTCACTGATGTCGCAATACCATGGGACATCAGAGTAGGTGAGAAATAAAGAAAAAAAAAACTGATAAGTATCAAGACCTGAAAATAGAAATAATAATGATATGGGATATGCCAGTGGAAATTGTACCCATAATCATAGGGACACTGAGCACGATCCCAAGATCCCTGAAAAGGAACCTGGAAAAACTAGATGCTGAAGTAGCTACAGGACCCATGCAGAAGTGTGTGCTCCTAGAAACAGCGCATATAGTAGGAAAAATGATGGACTCCCAAGGAGGCAGGATGCAACCACCCAGTCGAATAGAATGACTAATAGAAAAAAAAAATTATTAATACAATAGGCTTTAATGGAAAAATATGGTACCTTGTGAAAAAAAGAACAGTAGGGAAAGAGGGAATAAGTATATATACGCAAAGCAAAAATGAAAATAAAGAGGGAGATCATATCTAATATTATGTTTTGTTCATAATGTGGTTTTGGCTATTTAAACGCGCCTTTTATTGAAGATTGTCGTGGAAGACTCTTTAAGTGTCGTAGAAGTCTTTCTGAACACAATTTATTACGTCTTTATTCGACAGTTTATTTGAGTAAATTCTGTCCCCCTTTACAATGTTCTGCCACAATGTTATGTTTACTTTGAATTTTACTGCTGCGTAAATAAAAAAAAATCTAGAATTACTTATATTAGCAATGTCAGAGTTTGAAAATTACATAAAATTTTACAGATCTGCCAATTCCTAAAGTTCTCATCTGAGTTACATTTCAATGAATGCACTGGGAACTGAAGATGTAACAATTAAAATAGCTTAGTTTTGGCCATTGGCGCTAGACATTTAGTATTAGCCCAGACACAGAGCATATTCAGTCAAAGAAAAGTCAAAGTAAAAAGAAAAAATAGTACCGTAAGTAACAGATAGAACCTTTGATTAAAAACCCGTAGATGAACTAATTTGATACATACATAAAACTTGGTTGGTTTATTAGCTTCATTTCCATATTCCTTTATTAACAAAATTGAGGTGTAGACGAAGGTACGGAACATCGTGTGGGAGAGGAGTATCATACCCCGGAAATCCTGTCACCCGTGGACTGCGCGGATGAGTTAAAATTCAATCAACGCCAGGTGAATTCTCTCATCGTCAGGTGCAACGTTGAGTTCTTAGGGCACAAAAATGTTTTTTCAGCCTGGCCTAACCTACCGAGATGAGTTCATTAGCCAACTCAAGACATCCTAATCAAATGAACTACATTTAAACATTAGATACTTTTCTCCTATAAATTATGGTGCATTGCCTCGCCCGACCAAGTGGTAGCCAAACACTCCCGCCATAATCAGGACTCTCTCTCTCTCTCTCTCTCTCTCTCTCTCTCTCTTTCTCTCGGGATTGTTATCCCTTGGTAGCCCTGAGAATCCATGGAAGTATTCTGGTCATTAAAGAAGAAACTTTTTTATTTTCGTAGTAAACCAAAAAAAAAAAAAAAAAAAAAAAAATTGTAACTATACATACAAAAAAAAAAAAAAAAAAAAAAAAAACAATGTGTCATATGTACAAAATCTGTGCTGTAAAAAACTCTCGACGTTCCTCCTGGTAATCGTCTCTTGTCCGTGGAGGATTCAGGATTACCATCATTACAAAGAGGGTATAATATGTCGTTATGGAATAATAATATAATATTCTCAAACTAAATCAAAGGAGGAAAATTTATTTGCTAAAGCAATAGAATATTCGGCTCATGAAATAGCACATGATGTTATTCAACGAATGAAGTTCCCCAAGGTGAAGTTTGCTGAAAGAGCATTCTGGACTTTCCAGTGGCCATTGACTGTCAGGATTAAGATTCTTTTATATGTTCTAAGGGGTCCACAATAATAAAAAATAAAAAATGTTGCGAGTCCGTGTATAATTTTTAAAACTCTTAACTAAAAGCTTTCGAACACTTCCCTGGGTTCATCTTCAGTCCAAATGAACAATTAGTTACACCATGTACTGAGGTGAATTTAAAAATAAACCAACAAGAGTCGTTGAAGATTGCTGACACCGGTCGCAGCTCGTTTATATTTTATTCGCGCAAAAGCTTCATAAACTTGGAGATAGCGCTAAGATAAGACAAAACTTCACATAATACTACATTCACTAATATGATTTTGCTTCCGTTACTGTCTCAAGTTTCCTAAAATCACAAGATATGTAAAAATGAGAAAGGTTTAAATTCATCGGGTATTTGTCCGTCAAAATAGCCAACGTTAAGGTTCTTGAAATTATACGAAAAACGGAGAGTACCGCCAAAATACTATTTAAAAAAATAATGCGCAATAGTTTTCTTGCTTAGCGAAATGATTATTTCCAATTCGCACGGATAAATAGTCCCATATTTCTCCTGAGCAATCGGCATGAATCAAACTATTACTGGTCACTCCGACACTCGGAGGCCTTACTATCGGGAGTACAAACTTGAACAGATTTTTTAAAAATCGGTTAGGTGGGCGAATAATATTGACTGAGATTGTTTATAAGATTAATATCAGGATGATATATAAAGTACTTGGCAGTTTATGACGCAAACTCGTTCACGTAGTATATTAATGCATATTTTTATCTATATATATAGAACCTATAATGATAGGTAGCGTATCGTAACTAGTATGTTGGCAATCCTTGTTTCAAGTTCACCTTCACCTTAGACCTTTTGTGTAATGCCAGATCCGACGCCCTGAAATTCTTTGTGAACTTTCTAATATTGTTTATAATACGACTTTATCACACACTATATTTTGACTAATTTGACAAACTTTTCATTACATCGTCGCCTTTATGTATCTGGAAATTTAGTTTGCGTTGTTAGGAAAATCACAATAGTCTCGCGTAAATGCAGTGTTTCTTCGGGGTGATAATAAATGGTACTATCTGTAGCTCCTTTTTCAGAAACAAAACTGGGCATTGCTAGTTATGACTAATCATCTTGGCTTCCATTGGTCGCCTCAAGCAGTATAAAATTCGAGAATGATGATAATAACATGGGTTAATAGTCCTGCGAATGACAGCCTCATATGGAACACATGTTTTCTCTCTCTCTCTCTCTCTCTCTCTCTCTCTCTCTCTCTCTCTCTCTCTCTCTCTGCTTTTAAATTAAGGGATTTAACTCGGACTCACATCAGAAAATTGAATATTTTACAAAATACCATTCATCTGAGAATAATAACTGGTCTATATATGAATAAGCTTTTAATTTTATTATTTCCAGTGGTGAAATGTACGATAAACGTACATTACACAAAATTTTAAGTTTTAATGTATTTTTCAACTTGATTTCAATATGGACTGAACAGTACGTTGCTTTTGTCGAGTTCCCGTGTTCTGGTATATTCAGAAAAGATAAATAATAAGGAGCAAGATATCACTGAAATACCCGTTTGGGAAAAACATTTTAAGAGATGTATTTACCCGCAAGCGTCACTGAACGACGGAAGGAAAGTATCAGTAAAACCGATGAGGAAGTTGCTTAAATAGTATTCGTTTCAAATCGCTCTCATTTTGGGGATTGGCCAGGGCGCCTTCCTTCTACTTAACTTTATTCGGAACGACGGCTAGAGGGGCTGGCCGGGCTGGTCGACGGCAAGGCTGAACATGAAATTCATGAACTCTAACGTAGCACTGTTACACACATAAAAATTTCCAGATACTCACTGCATTTTTATTCCACTGATTTTCTCCTTAAAGGTGGCGGTTTCAATAGCTTTTAACCTCTTAAGAAATTATTCTGAAATGAGGATGCTAGCTAGCCCACGGCCTTCTCCACAGCCTTCGTCATCAGAGCTGCGAACCTGCACAGGCTACTGGCTACCAGTTATTTTATTCATGGTTAAGGTCAACCAATAAAAAAGGGTTTAACACAATGTACCAAAATTATCTCGAAAATCAATCCCAGTTATTAGGCAGGCAATATCGCAGCATCTAATTACTCTCTCTCTCTCTCTCTCTCTCTCTCTCTCTCTCTCTCTCTCTCTCTCTTTCTATGTGTGTGGTATATATATATATATATATATATATATTAATATATGATATATATATATATATATACATATACATACATATTATGTATATAGTATATGACCGTCTTGCTTCCATC
>NC_087201.1:68202536-68205036 GCF_015104395.2 Macrobrachium nipponense
CAGACAGCACTTTGGATTTGAAAAATGTGTAAAAGATTGCGTATTTTTGTGAAAGGAGAGAGAGAGAGAGAGAGAGAGAGAGAGAGAGAGAGAGAGAGAGAGAGAACGTGTTTTTGGGTGAGAGGGAGAAAGAAAAGAGGGAGGTAGAGTGCCTGCGTTCTTTGTGCAAGAGAGAGAGAGAGAGAGAGAGAGAGAGAGAGAGTTTAAGCGTGTATTTGGTGTGTAAAAGAGAGAATGATTGATTGAAAGAAGTCAGGCGTTTTTTTTGTATGAGAAAGAGAGAGAGAGAGACGAGAGAGAGACTGAGAGAGAGAGAGAGAGAGAGAGAGAGAGAGAGAGAGAGAGTACTAAATCTCTCTCTCTTTCTTCGAACCCCAGGGGAAATACAAGTCGACAAAAGTTCGGGAAAAACTTCCCTGGAACATATGATCAGAGTTTATATAGAGGAGATGACCCACCATTAATCTTGTATTAACAACCTTTTAGACGTAGAACGCATTAGAGCCGAGATGCTCTGTGATACCGCCGTCGTTCATAGGGAGGACCACAAGACGAATGATGAAGCTACGCCAAGGAAGTTCATCTTCATCTATACGAATGAGGAAAGATTCCAACAAATTCCTCAGCTCAGGGAGGTCTGTAGTCTTTGCAGTACGGAGGCAAATGAGAGAAACGCTCGATGTTACAGCTATCTGAGAGAGAGTTTACGTTATGTGTGTGAATGAAAATATGTTATTATACGTTGGAAGCAAATGTATGTATTGCATAAACACACACACACACATGTATATATATGTGTGTGTGTGTGTGTGTTTATGCAATACATAAATTTGCTTCCAACTTATTCGTAGTATGATAACACACACACACACACACACACACACACACACACACACATATATATATATATATATATATATATATATATATATATATATATATATATATATATCTATATATATATATGTTATGATGTACATTTTATGCTTATAACGTGTCGACTTACATTTTATCCACACACACATAATACGTCTTGAGCATTAAATGTACACCATTACACGACACCTAAAATAAATATTGAGCAAATCTAATGGAACTATGTATTCGTACATTACACGGTGACCTTTTTTGGAGTGTAAGTTTAAAAGTTGAATCTTTGAAGTAACTCAAGTTACAGTGGGTCAAATTTCTGCTAAGAATGAAAATGAGAATAATGTTTAAAATATTAACGATAACAAAGTACTGCGCACTTTAACAATTCCCAACTAAACGTACATTAAATCAGTGCTTAAGATCAGTTTAAAAAAAAAATTATAACTGTCAAATAGACAGTTATAATTTTTTTGTGAAAGGAATTTCGTTCCCAGTTGTGATCTTTACATATATATAATTATATAATTAAAATTTAAGGAAGATTCATGACAATAACAAAACTTAACTCATAAACAGTGATGAGTTATTTTTAAATCTAACTCATAAACAGTGATGAGTTGTTCTTAAATCATCTGGCAGATGACAGTGTGCAGTTGGAAACCCAAAAGTTCAATCTAAGATGAACAGCAGTAATTTCAACCAATTCTCGATGTATTTTATAATTTACTAGCATTTCTATTTATCTACTACTCATTAATTTGTTATTCGATTTTTTCTTGTTAATAAATGATCTCTTCTTTCTGTATTTCCTAAAACCTTCCGTTACTTATTTCAAATGAACAGGATATTCTTTGAAAGCTTCAATTTCAAATCAATGGCCCTTATAGGCTTGTTCCATATGAATTTTCATTCATGTTCTAATAATAATAATAATAATAATAATAATAATAATAATAATAATAATAATAATAATAATAATAATAATAATAATAATAATGAGAAACTCCTGACCCAAGCCTAAGTACCTTAATAAAGCTTTTAAAAGAAATTCCTTTGTAAAATCTCTAGACCAGAGAGCGAATATATTTCTCCTGCGGGTGGTTGGCAATTGTGAAGCTATTCTAGTGACATGATGGGCGCTTATAAACTTTCGTTCCCCGTTCGCTGCTATATACCACTGAAGTTTTTCTAGTTCCTAGTTTGAAGAGTAAGAATAAAGCATTCATAAAAAACTGAACAGTTTGTGAAGATATAAGAAATATTCCGACTCGAGTTCTTTAAAACTTTGCTCGAAGTAGATGATAGAACTAAAAATAAATATTTTCCTTTTTGAAGAAGATCCTTTGAACTTTTCACTGTCTATAGGGTCTACCTTCAAAAGTTATTTGAGGTCGGAATCCCCCACCCTTCCCAAAATGGTTGATAAGTACAAAAAAATGTGAATAGCGTCAAAGAACGATTTACTATAATTTCTGAACTGATTCTCTTAATTCCAGTAACGTTTTTTATTTTGAATATGCAGGCTCAACCGAAATTCTAATGGCCAATAATAATGATATTGAGAGCTGAGAAGTTTAGCAAACCATTTTCATAAAATTCTAAAAACTACCCAAAATATATTTATATA
>NC_087201.1:68212536-68223374 GCF_015104395.2 Macrobrachium nipponense
AACCCTTCTTGCAGAGGATCAAACAAAAGAATTATTTTGTGCCACTTTTAGACACAGCTTCTCACAGGTATCCGAATGAAGACAAAAGTTATCCTTTTAGGTGACTTAATGCTAGAGTAGGGAGAGACAGTGACATTAGAGAGGTCACCATTGGAAAAATAAAAAAGAGGCTGTTGGAAAAACAAAATTAATGCAAATGGAACGCGCTCCTACTTTTAAAAGTGCGTAGAACATGATCTGGTTTTAAAAAACTAAACTTTTAAAGCCACTGGCAACATCCACGATCTTAAAACATTGGCATCTCTTAGATTAGATTTATAGTAAGATCTCGTGATTAAAATTGAAAGGATGTATTGTCTACCACGACCTGTGACAGATCGAAGAAGTGCTGAACTGACTTCCGGGGTGTCACTCTTGTATTTCTAGGATGAAGATCTTGATAAAATTGAGACAAAACACATGCACTAAAAGCAATGAAATGTTTAAGCGTTTGATTTACTTGAAGAAAAACGACTCAAATAAGCTTGAACTTCAGGGGATTGTTTGCTGATAAAACTAGAACAGGAATATCCACCCAATATTGTTTGGGGATCACGGATTAAGTAATTTAAGGATTCGTAATCAGCAATTCGCATGTAAAGAATCAGTTTGTTAAGATTTCGGTTTTGATCAGAATCCGTGCATGAAATATTTCAGTCTATCCAAGATCTTATTCAAGACCAGAAAATATCATTTGAACATCAGAATGACCCCAAAGTCTGTAACAAAGAAGGAAATACACCGCACAACAAAAGCTCAGATACAAAATGCCACAAGGGAAATTGAAAAAACGAGGGAGGTTGACAGACAAAGTAAATGAGCTCCAATCCTTCTTTGACAGAAAGAAATAACATGAGATGCCCTTTTCAGAGCAGAATGAAAAGCTATGTTTGGGTTAAGTTCCCAAGGGCTAGCACCCTTACGTAGTCAAGACGGCACTCGACTCTTTAAAACAATAATGAAATCCTGTCTCGTTTTGGAAAGAACATTCTAAAGAACTACTTATAGACCCTGTGATAAATGAGAATGATTTAACACCAAAATAAAGGTATATTCAGGCAATAGTCCTACCTACCCTTCTTAATATGGATCCGAACAATTGGACAAACTTACCGACGCCCATGTTGCCTTTAAAAAGCCCTTTGAGAAATTTCCATTAGCGGTCTTTGCGAAACATCTTGAGAATAACTTGGAAGACCGCCGCATTAATGTAAGTGTTTTTGAAGAAGCCAAACTGCCTCAGTATTGAGGCCATTATAATAAAAGGCCAATTGAGATGGGACATGGATGTTGTTAGAATGGCAGACAGCGCCTTCCTAAGCAGCTGTTTTATCAGAGCCAAGCGGGACTCGCGAAATGTTTGGGCAAACCAAAAAGAAAGAGATTTCAAAAAGACAACTTAAAAGAACTTAACAAAACTATGTGACATTGGCTATAAAAACATGGAAGACCGATGCACCAAAGCGATCTGCTTGGAGAGCTACAGTTAAAGGATGAAATGGAATTATTATATGAAGAGAACAGGATGCATCATCTGGAGAATGTTAGAGCTGCAAGGCAAGCTCGTCAGGTGCATCACTTTCACCTAACAACACATGCCCCCAATTGCGACAGTATGTGGCTCGAGAATTGGTCTCATTAGCCACGTAAGAACCCATCAATAATGACATCCCAGAGCATTCATATTCGAATCGAGTGATAAACCATGATACCACCCACCTACTTACACACATACACACACACACCCCCCCCCAAACCACTTGTTATATATATATATATATAGATATATTTATATATATATTATATATATATATCTACATAATAATAATATATATTATATAACAGACTACTCACTACACACACATACATATACCATATACACACATAATTTTTACTTGAGTGTCATTGCGTTGGAGCGTATGTCACTGGATGTGATGCAACCAATATTTAAGTGTGGTAAACAACTATTTATCAGTATCAGATACATTAATCAAATTACTCTATGCCAAAAATGTCATTTTTGCCGATAACTAATTTGCTTAGGTTTGTTAATGACCTTGCCCCCCACCCCCAAAATAAAATAAAGTGTCTATTTTAAATAGTGACTCGTTACCAACAGATTTCTAAGACCAACTTGCTGAAGTAGCAAAATATCATCTTCGTGGCACATTGAGTTAAACTGAGTCCTAGTCCATAATGATCGTTGTGCAAGTTGTAATCGTGTGAACATTCTGAAAACTTCGTCTTTGATTATATTATCCTCTGTTATCACTTATCATAAATATGATATCTTTTTACTCATCATAAATAACAATTATCCCTCTTATTCTATTCTCTGCTATAAGCTAAAATGAATTAACAGATCCCAAGGGGGTGATTTATAAACCTAAATGAGTTGCAAAGTATCACATATGAACCACCGCGTTTGTCTTTCTTTTGTATAGCTGGGAAATTCAGATATTTTGAAGAACAAGCCAAGCGAGACCAGAGAGGAAGCAAGTGTTTTACAAGCTGTTTCTTTCCGTTTAAGGAAAATATTTAACCTGTTTTCTCCATCTTTCGTACTTTTCAGCATTTCTGAAGTATTTCTGCTTTGACCTTTTTTGCCATTTTGTACATGCTTCGGATTTTGGACCTTTTCTGAGAAATCAAAATTGCGTGATTGACCAAAGTATAAAGCAACATTGCATTATTCGGTCGTCAAAGACATTGACATCATTGAGCTGATAAAATAAAAATCAAGGAAACTATATCATTATCATACAAAAGGCTACGAATATAGACAATGACGTCACTTACGTTTTCCTAAAATCTTGAACCGTCTGAAGAATCTGTAAAGAATTTTGTCAATTGATGTTCAATGTTCTTAGTAACATCAAGGTATATATTTTCCGAAGGAGATTCTTAGGTGGACTGAACAGATTTCTCTCTCTCTCTCTCTCTCTCTCTCTCTCTCTCTCTCTCTCTCTCTCTCTCTCTCTCTCTCTCTCTCTCTCTGTGTATTTCAAATCATTACGTTACGCAGATCTTGGGAGACTGTCAAAATGAGTTTTCCTTAGCAGAGCCTCCTAACGATATTGGCACTGTTTGTATGGCAGATGGAAGGACGCTTTTATATACTAAAAGGCTAGAATCATCAGTGACATTATAAGGTAATTTACCTCGAGGCTTAACTTTGATGTTAACTTCTTTACAAAGAATCTCGTAAGGGTTTCGCTACTCTCTGGTACGACTGGCTTCTGTTTTGATGTCAGTTCTTTCTGAAAGTCATTGACTGATTGATCGAGTGTCACGACTGAAGTCACAACTTTATGGCACAAAAAGCCTGAGATACCCATGGAAGGAATGTATATCAGGTTATCATATTATATTGAACAAGCCTAACATAGGGAGGGTCATTGACTTGAAACCCAAGATTCCAACAAATATGGTGACCATTTGAAAGAATTAATGAAAAATAATAGAAAATGCAAAGAGAAGATATCAGTTATTAGAAAAACCATGCGTGATCTGACCTCCAGCTTACTCGGGACACGTGCAAGATTTTCCCCTACCGCATGGGTTGTAAACATTATATTCGTAACTTTAAACGTAAATTAAAACGTGCTAAAATCTACAGTCAAATAAAGCCTTCTTTCACCATCGAAAATTAAAGTATACATATACTATATTTTATTATTAGAAATAATTTTTCTTCACTGTTTAACATGCACATTATTTTTTGCATTTTCATTCTAATAAATCAATCATGATTAACCTATCCTAAAATTCCTGTATATTTAACTCAACACGAAACGCCTTTTTTCAGACCGTTTTAGCTCCTCCATAGACCTTTCCTAACACCACCCCGCTCAAGAACAATAACGGTTTGTAGGCTTACTCCCTGAGTAAGCGAAAAAACCAAATTATTAATAAATAGATAAAATATAGGAACATTACTAAAATACGAAGAGAATTGTTTCAGGGCAATAATGCCTTGCATCTTTGCTTCTACATTTGAAGTGTCAATTACACAACGTCCTCAGGGAGACTTCATTGCATCTGATCACTGGAAACTTTCATAATTTTATAAATAATTATTAATTTCCAGAGAAATGCCTAATAAAAAAAGAGGAGATAACTATTTCAATTATGAAATCTCAATAAAACGTTAACAATCCTTTGGGATAGAATTCAGTAAAAAATAAAAAAGAAACTTTCGATAAAAATGATATTTTCAAGTCCAGTTACTTCACAAAAGCTCACAACTAATATATTATACACTCAAGTTGACCCACCGACATAAAGTCATTAGCATAATAAGAAGAGACGCTTATAACGATCTTTTATTGGCAACGGTTTGCTAAAGGTGACAAAGATTCAAATCCTAATTTCGGAAGAGAGGAAAGAATTCTTACTGGAATTCCAATCGGCACTTACTACGTTCAGGTCAAAGGTCATCCAAGTAAAACAAGGACGAAGATTTAATTTGTTCCTCTGCAGGGTAGGAATCAAAGTAAATAGGGTTCGCTCCTTCGTGTATTCACAAAACAGTTCCGATTTTCAGATCCTACCGAAATCGATTTTTTTTTTTATATTTTTCTTATTTTACGACAATGATTATAATTGCAAACTTTTGGCGTTAGCATTCATAGTCGATCTTTTTATTTTGATTTTAGTTGTTTAGTTGTATTTTTGACGTAGAGAATTTTAGTATTTACGACCGAAAAGTGTTTTTATATTAATGCGTATCATTATTATTATCATCATCAATATTATTCAGAACATGAACTCTACTTGAATGGAACAAGCACACAGGGGTCACTGACGTGAAATTCAAGCTACCGAAGAATATGGCATTCATTTAAAACAAGTAACATGAGGTATTGCGAAATACAGAAAGAAGAGATAAATTAACAAAGTGATAAAAAAATACACAAAAATTTAGGAAAAGTACCAAAATACATGGATAACTGTTTAGGGTAGTAATGCGTTGCATCTTCCCTTGAACTTTTGAAGTTCAGCGCGGAAAATTGAAACTCTCTCTCTCTCTCTCTCTCTCTCTCTCTCTCTCTCTCTCTCTCTCTCTCTCATTGATTTAATTTATCAACGGGGCCAATGATGAGACCAATAGTCGGACCATTAACCCAATGAAAACTACTGAATATCAAAAAGGGTCAAGAGACTGACTCGTTCCAGCACTCAATTAAATGTGTAATCATATATCCAATTTCGTTCTATTCAGCCATTCGACTTTTTTTTCATATATCCTATCTTTTATTTACTTATTTTTTATGATTCTTTTTTTTTTTTGCACTGGATGATGATATTTTCTGTTGGCTGAAATGAAAGCCTGTCGCTGAACTCCCTCAATTGAAGTAAAAACAACACTTCAATGGTGTATTGAAACATCAGAAGCCGACGGCCAATCATATTTATTTTGTCTTTTTACCTGCGTCATTAAAGCAATCCCACTTTTTTTAAAGAGGTATTTCGGACCGCTCCCCTAAACAGTTATCCCTGCATTTTAATAATTTACTAAATTTTTATCTATTAATTTTTCAGTCTGTTAATTTATTTTGGCCTTTTCTAGTGATTCATCTCTTCTTTCTGTATTCCCTATTACCTTAGGTTACTTCTTTCAAATGAATCCCATAGTGTTCGGAAGCTTGAATTTCAAGTTTATGGCTCTTGTGGGATTTTTTCATATGAGTAAAGTTCATGGTTTGAATAATAATAATAATAATAATAATAATAATAATAATAATAATAATAATAATAATAATAATAATAATAATAATAATAATAATAATAATAATAATAATAATAATAATAACGAGAACTGAAGGGATAAAGCTACCAGATGGGAGCAACATCAAACACATAGATGAGACAGGATACAAATACCTGGGAATAATGGAAGGAGGGGATATAAAACACCAAGAGATGAAGGACACAATCAGGAAAGAATATAAGCAGAGACTCAAGGCGATACTCAAGTCAAAACTCAACGCCGGAAATATGATAAAAGCCATAAACACATGGGCAGTGCCAGTAATCAGATACAGCGCAGGAATAGTGGAATGGACGAAGGCAGAACTCCGCAGCATAGATCAGAAAACCAGGAAACATATGACAATACACAAAGCACTACACCCAAGAGCAAATACGGACAGACTATACATAACACGAAAGGAAGGAGGAAGAGGACTACTAAGTATAGAGGACTGCGTCAACATCGAAAACAGAGCACTGGGGCAATATCTGAAAACCAGTGAAGACGAGTAGCTAAAGAGTGCATGGGAAGAAGGACTAATAAAAGTAGACGAAGACCCAGAAATATACAGAGACAGGAGAATGACAGACAGAACAGAGGACTGGCACAACAAACCAATGCACGGACAATACATGAGACAGACTAAAGAACTAGCCAGCGATGACACATGGCAATAGCTACAGAGGGGAGAGCTAAAGAAGGAAACTGAAGGAATGATAACAGCGGCACAAGATCAGACCCTAAGAACCAGATATGTTCAAAGAACGATAGACGGAAAGAACATCTCTCCCATATGTAGGAAGTGCAATACGAAAAATGAAACCATAAACCACATAGCAAGCGAATGCCCGGCACTTGCACAGAACCAGTACAAAAAGAGGCATGATTCAGTAGCAAAAGCCCTCCACTGGAGCCTGTGCAAGAAACATCAGCTACCTTGCAGTAATAAGTGGTACGAGCACCAACCAGAGGGATTGATAGAAAATGATCAGGCAAAGATCCTCTGGGACTATGGTATCAGAACGGATAGGGTGATACGTGCAAATAGACCAGACGTGACGTTGATTGACTAGTCAGAAGAAAGTATCACTCATTGATGTCGCAATACCATGGGACACCAGAGTTGAAGAGAAAGAGAGGGAAAAAATGGATAAGTATCAAGATCTGAAAATAGAAATAAGAAGAATATGGGATATGCCAGTGGAAATCGTACCCATAATCATAGGAGCACTAGGCACGATCCAAAGATCCCTAAAAAGGAATCTAGAAAAACTAGAGGCCGAAGTAGCTCCAGGACTCATGCAGAAGAGTGTGATCCTAGAAACGGCGCACATAGTAAGGAAAGTGATGGACTCCTAAGGAGGCAGGATGGGTGCAACCCGGAACCCCACACTATAAATACCACCCAGTCGAATTCGAGGACTGTTATGATAGAGCATAAAAAATAATAAATAATAATAATAATAATAATAATAATAATAATATAATAATAATAATAATAATAATAATAATGATGATAACAACAACAACAACGCCGGAAATATGATAAAAGCCATAAACAAATGGGCAGTACCAGTAATCAGATACAGCGCAGGAATAGTGGAATGGACGAAGCAGAACTCCGCAGCATTAGACCAGAAAACTAGGAAACATATGACAATACACAAAGCACTACACCCAAGAGCAAATACGGACAGACTATACATAACACGATAGGAAGGAAGGAGAGGACTACTAAGTATAGAGGACTGCGTCAACATCGAGAACAGAGCACTGGGGCAATATCTGAAAACAAGAGAAGACGAGTGGCTTTAAGAGCGCATGGGAAGAAGAAGGACTGATAAAAGTAGACGAAGACCCAGAAATATAGAAAACAAGGGAATGGAACACAAATCAATGCACAGACAATACATAAGAGACAAAAGAACTGGCCAGCGATGGAACAGGGCAATGGAGTGATAACAGAAGGAATGATAACAGCGGCACAAGATCAGGCCTTAGGAACCAGATATGTTCAAAGAACGGTAGATGGAAATAACATCTCACCCAAATACAGGAAGTGCAATATGAAAAACGCGACCATGAACCACACAGCAAGCGAATGTCCGGCACTTGCATAGAACCAGTACAAAAAGAGGCATGATTCAGTGGCAAAAGCCCTCCACTGGAGCCTATGCAATAAACACCAGCTACCTGGTATCAGAACAGATAGGGTGATACGTACAAACAGACCAGACGTGACGCTGATTGATAAAATCAAGAAGAAAGTATCACTAACTGATGTCGCAATACCATGGGACACCAGAGTTGAAGAGAAAGGGAAAAAATGGATAAGTATGAAGACCTGAATATAGAAATAAGAAGGATATGGGAACACTAGGCACATTCCCAAGATCCCTGAAAAGGAATCTGGAAAACTAAAGCTGAAGTAGCTCCAGGACTCATACAGAAGAGTGTGATCCTAGAAACGGCGCACATAGTAAGAAAAGTGAGGTACTCCTAAAGGAAGCAGGATGCAACCCGGAACCCCACACTATAAATACCACCCAGTCGAATTGAAGCACTGTTATAAAAAAAAATGAGAAAAAATAGTAATAATAATGATATAAAAATCATATGTCATGAATATTACAATTTCTTTAAAGTAAAAATACCGTACAACTGTAAAAAAAAATCACGTATTTTTCGATTTAGATTCGTTTGATCCTAGGACGACTATGTAACGCAGAATTAAAGTGTGAAGGTCTGTTTATAATGGGCGCTTTTAGTTATTTGACAGAGAACACAATCAAAATCTTCATTATCTTTTAGTCTTTATTTCAGTTTTTTCATTTATGTTTGCTTTTTTCAAGTGATTCTTTTATGGCAGTCTTAAATAACCTGGCACTGCTGTGGGTAATGTCTTATGCCAAAATGGGTAAATGGGGAATACCTAGGACAAAAATTGTTGACACTTTCAGTTAAAATGGGATATACCTTCACCCATAATGGGTAATACCTCCGGACAAAAGGACCAATAACTTCAGCCAAAACATGTTAGACCTTCATCCAAAATGGGCAATACATACAGCCAAAATCGGTAATAGCTTCGGCCAAAATGGGTAATGAGCGCATTCTTTGGAAGGTTGAGTTTTAGTCAGTGTTTCATAGGACTAGAAGTCATCTTCAGAATAATAATAATATTAATAGTAATAATAACGAGAGAGAAGAGAGAGAGAGAGAGAGAGAGAGAGAGAGAGAGAGAGAGAGAGAGAGAGAGAAAGTCCAGGTCCTAATAAATGATTTCCTTACGTGACAAGCAACAGTATCGGGTGACGATTTTTCTTGCTAGTTATATTTTGCTTTTTTAGTTCAATAAAAAGAAAGAATAAATAAAAGACAACGAATAATCAGAAGGAGAGAGAGAGAGAGAGAGAGAGAGAGAGAGAGAGAGAGAGAGAGAGAGAGAGAGAGAGAGAGAGAGAGTAGGGAAATTACAGCAAAATCCAGAATTGCGAAGAGTAATTTCAGTACGCTATAATCCCTAAAGATCTGGTGTTGGGTGTCAATTCAATCAGCAAAGAATTGGGCTTCATGCAGGCCTGAGCTCTTCCTTTACCAACAGGTACATAAGACGAAAGATATAATTACAAATGACAAATTTGATCACAAGCGCTTAAAAGCCCTCGCGCACTTTGTAACTTATTCCTAAGGATGTTGTGCAATTGAAACGTCAAAACTTTAAGAGAAGATGCAATGCAATCCAAGGCTAAAATAAATCTTCTTGTGTTTTAGTAATTTAGGAATATATTTATCTACTTATTAATTAATTTGTTAATTTATGTTTCTAATAACAGGTTTCTTCTTTCTAAATTTCTTATTATTTTTGTTACCTCTTTCAAATGAACACCATATTCTTTGGGAGTTTGAATTTCAAGTCAGTGGCCCTTGTTGGCTTATTTTGTATGAATAGAACGAGTTCGCTCCCAGCTGCAGCCAGCGCGGAATCAGAGAATGTATTTCTTGTGATTAGAAATTCTTTGCTCAATATAATGTGGTTCGGTTCCCACAATGAGCTGTAGGTCCCGTTGCTAAGTAACCAATTGTTTCCTAGCAACGTACATTAAAATAATCCTTCGGGTCAGCCCTAGGAGAGCTGTTAATCAGCTCAGCGGTCTGGTTAAACTAAGATATACAAAAAATCTTATGAATATGGTTCATCTTCTGAATAATAATAATAATGGAGAAACAAATCCACAGTTACGTAATGTACATATATTTAAATTTATAACTTTAAGGATAGCTTTCGGGAATCTGTTCGGTTCCCCTTATCCTTGATAAGGGGAACCGAACAGATTCCCGAAAGCTATCCTTATTTTAAGTTTTAAATTTAAATTTATGTACATTTACATAACTGTGGTTTGTTTCTCCATTTGAAGACTGTGCTACTATGAGATTTTTTTAAAAATAATAATAATAATAATAATAATAATATAATAATAATAATAATAATAATAATAATAATAATAATAATAATAATAATAATATAATAATAATAATTTATGCAGGAAATCCATTCAATTATCTATGTAAATAAGTGTAGAATTGCTCACATGCTCAATCGCGTAAACGGACAAACAGGGGTGGCTTCATAGGAAAGACAAGACAATGATCACTAACACATTCGTTATGTACCTCCAGAATAAAAAAAAAAATCAAAGTTATCGTTTTATTCAACATAAAATTAGACAACAACTATTCTCTTGCTGTAAATCAAGTAATATAATTACTGTGACATGAGCGACCACCCGAGGCCACTTTCACGAGGGAAAGGAGGGGAAAAAAAGCTCCTCTTTCATTTCGAAATCGGATTCAGATTCCTCTGATGAAGCTGCACATTTCTATGAAACTTCGAAGAAAAGGTGAGTTCTTTTAGGAAGGAGGAGGCGGAATTACGATCGGATGGGGGAGTGAGGGAACATGAAGGGAGGAGGTGGAAGAGGAAGGGGAGAAAGAGTTGGGGGGCGGGATACATAGTAGGGTATGGCGGAATTGGAGAGAGTGA
>NC_087201.1:68223874-68236374 GCF_015104395.2 Macrobrachium nipponense
ATCCATTTTTCCCCTAGCTGCCCCACACAACATTTTAGGTTTTGCTTGACCTCTATTCCCACTTCCTTTCTTCAGTCTTGCCAACCAACACTTCTTAGTGCAACTGTGGAGTTTTCTTCCAGGTCACGATTCGGTAGTCCCGAGTTCGATTCCTATCTCTGCCAATGTGGAATCAGAGGAAATTGTTTCTGGTGATTAGAAATTCATTTCTAGATATAATGTGGCTCGGATCCCACAATAAGCTGTAGGTCCCGTTGCTAGGTAACCAACTGGTCCCTATCAACGTAAAAATATCTAATCCTTCGGGCCAGCCGTAGGAGAGCTGTTAATCAGCTCAGTGGTCTGGTTAAATTAAGATATACTTCACTTTTTCTTCCAATTCACCTTCAGATCCTTGTACTTCATCGCCTTCATTTTCTATGTCTTTGCCTTGCAGTCAAACCACTCCAGCTTCCTCTGTTCACTGTCTAAGCACAGCGCCCCGGTGTTTGACTTGTCAGCCAAAACTTCATAACCCCTGAACATTTCAATTTCTAAACATTTCTAATTTACTTCAAACCTGCAAAATTTGTCTCAAAAGACCGAAGAATCGCCTTTCTTAGTCCCTCTGTGTAAAACTTATACCATAACATTTCACTTACGAAATATATCAGCTTTGTGAGACCAGTCTTTCACTAAATCACGAAATGATTTGTGAGAAGACAGTTTTCAACGAAGGGTCCTTAGTGGGGAACTTAATTCTATCGATACTATCATTCATCTCACATTCCTTGATTTGATTTCTAACCTCATTAATCTGAAAAGTATTGAAGGGCCTCAGAACTATATTTAGCATTTATAGGAGTCTTCTTAAACAACAGGTTATAGTGAACTGGTTAGACCGTCTGCTGGAGTCGCTGGAAGGTACTATGTCGAGGGATGGAGACCAAGTGGTACAGATCAATTTATCACTTATAATTCCCCTTCGGTGATCACTACTTGGTTAGGCTGTCGACCAGAGTCGCTGGAAAGTACTGCGTCTAGGTACCGAAACCCGGTGGAACCGATCCATTTATTACTTATAGTTCTCCTTCGGTGATCATTCCCCATCGAGGATATTCCCGAAGTACCGTGAATTGGATGTTAAACGATAATAAATTCACACACATTATATATATATATATATATATATTATATATATATTAGTAAATATATATATAGATATAATATGTATATATATATATATATATATATATATATATATATATATATATATATATATATGTATATCTATATATATATGTATATCTATATATATATGATAATCTATATATATATGTATATCTATATATATATATATATATATATATATATATATATATATATATATATATATTATATATATATGTATATATATATATGTATATGTATATGTATATGTATAATGTATATATATCTATATATATCTATATATGTATATGTATATATATATATATATATATATATATATATATATATATATATATATATATATATATATATATATAAGTCATATCACATTTCCGTGATTCATATACATATATCGAGCTACAATGTCCTTTAATATCTAATTCGCTCTACCTCGGAATTAATATATTTTTCATATATTGCTTAACCGAGGGGAATTTTTTTCTCGATAATAGATTTGCCTTGGACCAGGGCGCGAACCTATGGATCCTTTCAACCCAGGAACGTCAGTGAAGCTTTTTCCTACTACACCACCGCGAGAGGTTAAAAGTTCATGTCGCCTCTCACCCTCATATACCTTTCGCGCGCAGGTAATTAAGTTGGTTGGAGACAACATCAACCCACCTCGACTCCGGTAGTGTTTGTAGTTGCTTTTGACAGCACGTAGCCATCTATAGTCATCACATTTCCGTGATTCATATACATATATCGAGCTACAATGTCCTTTAATATCTAATTCGCTCTACCCTCGGAATTAATATATTTTTTCATATATGCTTAACCGAAGGGGAATTTTTTCTCGATAATAGATTTTGCCTGGACCAGGGCGCGAACCTATGGATCCTTTCAAACCCAGGAACGTCAGTGAAGCTTTTCTACTACACCCCACCGCGAGAGGTTAAAAGTTCATGTCGCCTCTCACCCTCATATACCGTTTCGGGCGCAGGTAATTTAGTTTTTGGTTTGGAGACAACATAACACCCACCTCGACTCCGGTAAAGTGTTTTTTTGTAGTGCTTTTGACAGCACGTAGCCAATCTATAGTCATATCACATTTCCGTGATTCATATACATATATCGAGCTACAATGTCCTTTAATATCTAATTCGCTCTACCTCGGAATTAATATATTTTTCATATGCTTAACCGAAGGGGAATTTTTTCTTGATAATAGAATTTGCCTGGACCAAGGGCGCGGACCTATGGATCCTTTCAAACCAGGAACGTCAGTGAAGCTTTTCCTACTACACCACCGCGAGAGGTTAAAAAAAAAGTTTCATGTCGCCTCTCACCCTCATATACCTTTTGCGCGCGCAGGTAATTAGTTGGTTTGGACACATCAACCCACCTCGACTCCGGTAGTGTTTGTAGGTGCTTTTTTGACAGCACGTAGCCAATCTATAAGTCATATCACATTTCCGTGATTCATATACATATATCGAGCTACAATGTCCTTTAATATCTAATTCGCTCTACCTCGAATAAATATATTTTCATATATGCTTAACCGAAGGGGAATGTCTCGATAATAGATTTGCCTGGACCAGGGCGCGAACCTATGGATCCTTTCAAACCCAGGAACGTCAGTGAAGCGTTTCCTACTACACCACCGCGAGAGGTTAAAAGTTCATGTCGCCTATATGTATATGAATCACGGAAATGTGATATGACTTATAGATTGGCTATCTGCTGCTCAAAAGAGGACACTACAAATACCACTACCGGAGTCGAGGTGGGGGAGGGTTGATGTTTGTCTCCAAACCAACTAAGGTTACCGTGCGCGCGAAAGGTATATGAAAAGGGTGAGAGGCGACATGAACTTTATTTAATCCTCTCGCGGTGGTGTAGTATGGAAAAGCTTCACATGACGTTTTCCTGGGTTGAAAGGATCCACCATAGGTTCGCGCCCTGGTCCAGGCAAATCTATTATCGAGAAAAAATTCCCCTTCGGTTAATGCATATATGAAAATATATTAATTCCGAGGTAGAGCGAATTGATATTATTAAAGGACATTGTAGCTCGATATATGTATATGAATCACGGAAATGGTGATATGACTTATAGATTGGCTACGTGCTGTCAAAAGCACTACAAACACTACCGGAGTCGAGTGGTTTGATGTTGTTCTCCAAAACCAACTAAAATTACCTGCGCGCGAAAGGTATAATGAGGGTGAGAGCGACATGAACTTTTAACCTCCTCGCGGTGGTGTAGTAGGAAAAGCTTCAACTGACGTTCCTTGGTTTGGGGAGAAAGGATCCATAGGTTTCGAAAAAGCTTGGTCAGGCAAATCTAATTATCGAGAAAAATTCCCCTTCGTTTTTTTTAAGCATATTAGGAAAATTATTAATTCCTAGAGCAATTAGAATATTAAAGGACCTTGTAGCCTCGATATATTTAATGAAATTAAGGAAATGTGATATGACTTATTATTGGCTAAGTGCTGGTCCAAACAGGTACAAACACTACCGGAGTCGAGGTTGGTTGGATGTTGTCCTCCAAAACCAACTAATTACCTGCGCGAAAGGTAAAAAATAATGAAGGGTGGAGAGGCACTTGAACTTTTAACCTCTCGCGGTGGTGTAATAGGAAAAGCTTCACTACGTTCCTTGGTTTGAAAGGATCCATAGGTTGCGCCCTTGGTCCAGGCAAATCTTATATTCGAAAAAAATTCCCCTTCGTTAAGGCATATATGAGTATTAATTCCGGAAGGTTAAGCGAATTAGATTCTTAAAGGACATTGTAGCTCGATATATTGGTGATATGAATCACGGAAATGTGATATGACTTATAGATTGGCTACGTGCTGTCAAAAGCACTACCAAACACTACCGGAAGTCCGAGGTGGTTGATGTTGTCTCCAAACCAACCTAATTACCTGCGCGCGAAAGGTATATGAGGGTGGAGAGGCGACATGAAACTTTTAACCTCTCGCGGTGGTGTAGTAGGAAAAGCTTCACTGACGTTCCTGGGTTTGAAAGGATCCATAGGTTCGCGCCCTGGTCCAGGCAAATCTATTATCGAGAAAAATTCCCCTTCGTTAAGCATATATGAAAATATATTAATTCCGAGGTAGAGCGAATTAGATATTAAAGGACATTGTAGCTCGATATATGTATATGAATCACGGAAATGTGATATGACTTATAGATTGGCTACGTGCTGTCAAAAAGCACTACAAACAACTACCGGAGTCGAGGTTGTGGGGATGTTGTCCCCAAACCAACTAATTACCTGCGCGCGAAAGGTATATGAGGGTGAGAGCGACATGAACTTTTAACCTCTCGCGGTGGTGTAGTAGGAAAAAGCTTCACTGACGTTCCTGGGTTTGAAGGATCCATAGGTTCGCGCCCTGGTCCAGGCAAATCTATTATCGAGAAAAATTCCCCTTCGGTTAAGCATATATGAAAATATATTAATTCCGAGGTAGAGCGAATTAGATATTAAAAGGACATTGTAGCTCGATATATGTATATGATCACGGGAAATGTGATATGACTTATAGATTGGCTACGTGCTGGGGTCAAAAAAGAAGCACTACACACGTACCGGAGTCGAGGTGGGTTGATGTTGTCTCCAAACCAACTAATTACCTGCGCGCGAAAGGTTATATGAGGGTGAGAGGCGACATGAAACTTTTAACCTCTCGCGGTGGTGTAGTAGGAAAAGCTTCACTGATGTTCCTGGGGTTTGAAAGGATCCATAGGTTCGCGCCCTGGTCCAGGCAAATCTATTATCGAGAAAAAATTCCCCTTCGGTTAAGCATATATGAAAATATATTAATCCGAGGTAGAGCGAATTAGATATTAAAGGACATTGTAGCTCGATATATATATATATATATATATATATATATATATATATATATATATATGTATATGTATATGTATATATGTATATGTCAATATGTATATGTGTATATATATATATATATATATATATATATATATATGTATATATATATATATATATATATATATATATACATACATATATAGTATCTACTCATCTAAAAAGCGATCGCTGTAAGACCGCTTTTTAGATGAGTGCCCTCTTTCCTTCCGCCCTTTATTTTTATAAAAGATACGTTAACGACACCTTCACCCTTTTCAGGCGTTAAGATTGAGATTCATTTTTTGGAATTCGTTAATTCGTATCACCAAAATATTAGGTTTACCCTTGAAAGTGAAGTGAACGACCGTCGTCCGTTTTTAGATCTAGAAGTCTTTCGTGGAAACAGTCCGTTTAATAATACAGTTTTTAGGCAGACACATACAGGTTTGGGAACCAATTTTCATAGCTTTTGTTTTCATAATTTTAAACCTAACTCCATTTTTACTCTTGTATATAGAGCCGTAACCCTTACGTCTAACTGACATGTCTTTCATAAGGAAATTACCTTTCTTTTAACATATTTTACCGATAACTGCTTTCCCACTAAGCTCGTCAACAGGATTATTTACAGGGTTCTTAATAAAGAGCACTAACACTAGTGAAATAAATGTTCAAAAGCTTCCTTTTCATGCCCGATTCCCATATTTGCACGATGATTCCTTTAGGGCCGAATTGACAAAAATCGTTCAAAAATACTTTGGCGCATTAAAGTAAAACTTATTCCTGTTAATCCACTCACAATTGGGTTCATGTTTAGATTTAAAGATCGTTTATGCCCCCTCATGTCCTCTGGTATAGTGTACAAATATTCTTGTCCCAGATGTAGTCTGGGAACTTATGTGGGTTCTTCTCAGAGGATGATGAAGGTTCGCATAGACTGCCACAAGGGAGTTAAATTCCGTACTGGATGTTCACTATCAAATCCCGAACAGTCCAGTATACGTGAACATAGTAAAAAAATGTAAAGTTCCCATTAAATATGATGATTTTATTATTGACGGTCAAACCTCCAGCCCAAATGAACTATTTATCCTCGAGTGTCTTTTCATTAAACAACTTGTTCCACAGTTGAAGAACCAGACCACCTCCACCCCCTTGTATCTTACTTAAGCCTATTGTTTTTGTATACATTCTTTTAGTTTTTGTTCATCTCTTGCTATGGTAGGTCGACCCCCAGTGCTCCTCAAATATTTAACTCTGGATTTTACTAATAAATTTATTTAATTTTGTTGTATTTTACTAATTTATTTATTTAATTTTTTAAAACTTTCCATCTGAACTTTTAATTAACGCATGTGCTTTTAATTTCTCGCGGTGTTTTGTTAATTGTTAATGTATTTTTATCTGTGTGAGAAGATTCGATTTTCATTTTAACTAATTTGTAAATGATTTTTAGACAATTTTCAAATTAATTTAATCTATATTGGTCATTATTTATTATACAGGCCCTGAGGGAGCATTCTGCTGAATGCGAAACGCGTCGGTTGGAATAAATTGTAATACTTTGCCATGTATATGTATATATATACTGTATTAATATACGAAATACAAGGAGAATTGCTTTAGGGTTGTAGCATATTAGGCGATAACGTGAAAGCAAATTCAAATGAAAATAAAAAAAAAACTCGGTTTATATTGCCATCTTCTAAAACAACTAATTGGAAAACTCCCTCAGTCTTCGTATTGAATCCTAACGTAAGAGGTATACAAAAGTTGAACAGTTTAATCCTTGTCAGAATGATATGGGTATTGTCTGACGGCACCCAACACAGAGAGAGAGAGAGAGAGAGAGAGAGAGAGAGAGAGAGAGAGAGAGAGAGAGAAATATCCTGCGGGGTTCGTACACATAAGGCATCAAATGTCATTTCCATCGTAAATATTGCTGTTAATGAAAAATTCTGATGCAAATATTTACTCTATTTCTATCATAAAAATACTCATTATACAGAAAATAAAACGAGGTCCCTCTAAGTTGAAAAAGGTAAACATGACTTCAATATGTTTTTTATATGTACTGAAATCTTTTATAGTAAACCTTTTGACGTGATGTCACGTTGTTGTTGAAATTAAAGAGATTAATTTTATTTATGAAACTTACGGTATCACGCAAAGCACTGGGGCACTATGTTAAACAGCACTCAGGAAGTGAAAGAAGGTGGTGAGAGAGTTTGAACTGCACGAATAAGCGATCCAGAAAATAAATCAGATGAAGTGTAAGGATCTGAAGGTGGAACGTGGGAGATGGCAGAATATTGGTAAGGCGAGGGAGGGAGATGAAAATGATCAGTATGGCCAGTGATACAGAAGGTAGATTATCGGTTTGACGAGTGAAGGAGATGGCAGGTTATCGGTATGACGGGTGAGGGAAAAGGCAGATTATCGGTATGACGAGTGAGGGAAAAGGCAGATTATTGGTACGACGAGTGAGGGAGATGGCAGATTATTGGTATGACGAGTAAAGGAAAAGGCAGATTATCGGCATGACGAGGGAAGGAAAAGGCAGATGGGAGAAGGCAGATTATCAGTGTGGTGAGTAAGGTAGAAGGGCTGATTATCGGTATGATGAGTGAGAGGGAAGGCAGGTTGTCGGCATGATGAGTGGGGGAGGAGGCAGATGAGGAAGACAGCAGATTATCGGTATGACAAGTGAGGGAGACGGCAGATTATAAGTATGATGAGTGAGGGAGAAAGTAGATTATTGGCATGATGAGTGAGGGAGAGGGCAGATAAAGAAGACGGCAGATTATCAGCATGACGAGTGAGGGAGAAGACAGATTATTTATATGATGAGTGGGGGAGAAGGCAGATTATTGGTATGACGAGTGAAGGAGAAGGCAGATTATTGATAAGACGAGTGAGGGAGAAGGCAGATTATCGGCATGATGAGTGAGGGAGAAGGCAGATAAGGAAAACGGCAGATTATCAGTATGACGAGTGAGGGAGAAGGCAGATTAACAGTATGAAGAGTAAGGGAGATGGCAGATTATCAGTATGTCTTTTGAGGGAGATAGCAAATTATCAGTAAGGTGAGTGAAGGAGATGGCAGATTATTGGAAAGGTGACCCAGGGATTGGAAGATTATCGGTATGGTGACTGAGGGAGATGGCAGAATATTGGTAAGGCAAGCGAGGGAGATAGTACATTATCAGTACTGTGAGTGAGGGAGTAGATAGATTATCTGAATGGAGAGTTAGTGAAATGGCAAATAGTAAGGGAGATGACAGATTATCTGTATGGTGAGTGAGGGAGGTGTTATCGGTTTGGTGAGTGAGGGAGATTGGAGATTATTGGTATAGCGAGTGAGGGAGACGGCAGTTTATCAGTATAGTGAGTGAGATGGTAGTTATACAGATTTTTTAGTATAGTTTAATTATATTATATAGTTTAATTAAATTATAGCTTTCTTTAATTTTCTGTCACGTTCAATCTGCCTCAACTTTAATAATTTACAGTTATTTAAAATTGTCCAAATTCTATTGTATGAGAAATATCACATTTTATTTCATGCCGACTTTCCATTTTTTCCACCTTTTGACAGATCCATTTAGGCATTTAAGCGTCAAGGAATTTTTTACGATTTTGCTTTGTTTCATCCTACTCTGATTGACTGCTTATATCACAGGCATTTCTTTTTTTCTTCTTCTAATCCTTCACTCGCTTTCAGCTCATCATTTATTCATACATGTCGTTTTATTTTTGCCAGACGTGAGAACAGGGAGGGCCTTCCAGTTTAGTTTTTCATTGCCACACTGAACAGTCTGGTACTGTTATAGTCGGTACTCACGAGTTCTTTCATATTGAGAGTTTCTTTGACAGTTGTGTAATAAAATACGTTGCGATTCATCGAAAAAATTCTTTTAATTATATGGGTAATAAGTTATACGAATTGAAGGAATTACTATTACTATTATATATTATTCAGGACAAGAACCCGATTCATACGGGACCCCACAGGGGACCCTGACTGATAATTCAAGTTTCCAAATGATATGGTGTTCATTTGAAAGAAGTTGCAAAAGGTAACAGAAAATGCAGAAAGGAGAGATCGTTTGTAAGAAAAGAAAAAAAAACACTATAAATTAGTAAATAAACAGATAAAAATAAATGTAAATGATTAAAATACAAGAAGAATTGTTATAGGTAATAATGAGTTGCAACTGAGCTTGAGCTTTTGAGGTTCTAATTGTGGAAAACCCTAAGGGAGACTGTTCCACAGTCCAGCGGTGGGAGGGATAAAGAACCTCAAGAACTGAGAAGGTCGACATATGCAAGAGTAAAATATCAGATAAACTTAATGTTGAATTCAGTATTCAATTCCTTCATGGTTCATGAAGAGTCTTCATTGACAAAAAAAAATGAATTCTTTTGTTTCACTTTGAATTATTTAAAATTTTAAGGGAATTTTGTGGCTTCGAGGCTTAATAGACAATGTGAAAATAAATCCTGACTGAAAAAATCTAGGTCATGAGCTTTGCCCAATAAAACTAAATTTCGCAGGAGACCTTTCTTGGCGTAACGGTTAAATGTAATTTACTTTTTATTTCTTATCTCGCATGAATAACGTTGGGGTTTTGTCATAATTCTTTGGTATGTTTAAAATAATTTTAAGATATTATTAAGAACGAAGGATTGTTATTTGGGAAAGCGAAAGTATAATTGGTGGTATCTCAAAGAAAAGTTAAATGAAAAAGATGAACTCGAAATATATTGCGTTTTGATTAGGACGGATTGGTGTCAAAGAAAGACTCCGATTTATTTATATAAGAGAAAGATCGTATGCAGATAGCCACTTGGAACTACTGAGAGAGAAAAGGGTCTGGCATCTAAAAAACGACATTCAAACAGCTCCGAAAAATACGAAAACCTCTCAAAAAACTATTCTAACACAAGGTTTCCTACTGCGAGGAAAACACACACTTCTCATGTTTCCCATCTCTTCATCCACCTCTGCCCCCCCCCCCCCCCAACCCCGACCATCTTCCCCACCGAAAAAGCCTTGCAGAAAACCTGCAAGCTTTCCACCTGAGACCAGAAATCCGTTTACCCCAGTATGGAAAGCATTGCATGCCAGCGGCGGGGGAGGTGGGGGGGTGAGGGTCCAGGGATATTTGCTGGCGGATGGGCGGTAGATGGTGGTGCCTGCCTTGACGAGCCAGTAACGATGACGTCCAATTTTTCATTTTGTTTTTCTATTTTCATGGTGTATCACGAGGATCTCTTTTGGAAAGAACAATGGATAAAAAGTGCTGCGTGTATTATATCATTTGGTACTTTTAATATTTAAAAACGATAAAAAAAACCTCAGTTATTAGACATCCTGTAGTTTCAGTTTCACCTTCCTATTTCTTACGCAGTTTTTGATCTGTGATTTCTAACTGTATTTTGTGGAAAGAAAATGATGCATATTTCATTTTTGAGGTTGCAAATACTCTAGATTTTTTTCATGAAAGTCTCTATCTGATTAATAATATACGACTAAAATTTCTTCAATAAAGATAAAGTATGTTCTAAATTCAAGGTTATGTTACAATGGTTTGTTAAACCTAGACCTTCTTATCCAGTCATTTCTGAAAAGCCTCTAATGATTTTCAGGCTACCAAAAGCTAAAAGAAAATGAATTACCGACTAACATGGCTTTGATAACAAATGAAATTTTGATACCACAAATGAGCAGGAAATTATTGCAAAATCTAAATTTCAAACTATGATTTATCATCAGACAGTTTAAAAAAGCAAATTCTTTAACCCGTTTTGAAAATGAATAAATCCTAAAAAAGCAAATTGCGTATTCAAAAACAAAAAACTACAGAAAAATAAACCCATATAAATGATAAAACTTTACTCTCTCTCACTAATGACCTGATACAAAATGCTACAATTAATTTCATATAATTGTCGAAGATCATTTAGCCCCATTTTGATACCTGTCAGTGGCAAATGCTACTTATGGGCATTTGAATATTTGGTATTACAATTTCAATATTATTATTCATCTCTGTAAAACAGATGCCACAAGGGGTTTTAGCAAACACATAGATTCTGTGACCGTTACAGGATTGGCGAGGAATGCTTATCATTATTGTTGTGCAATATTATTGCGAGCTTGATAGCGCACGCTTCGCTGAGCAGAGCAGGATGGTGGATGTGTTGTCTCCCCCACCCTAACCGATCCCCTACTCAGCTCTCCCAACCGGGGCGGATAAACAAGATCCACTCGGACTTATTATTATTATATTATTATTCAGACGATGAACCTTATTCTTCATCTGAATAGAAAATACAGACAAAATATTTTCCCATCGGGACAGACCATGCAGAATTCGAAGCATCCCGCGGGGAATTTTTTTTTCAAGTATTAGTTTTACAGACCACTGAGCTGATTAACAGCCCTCCTAGGGCTGGCCCGAAGGATTAGATTTTTTTTTTCATAGCAATGGGACCTACAGCTTATTGTGAAATCCGAACCACGTGATATCGAGAAATGAATTTCTAATCTCCAGAAATAAATTTCTCTGATTACGTGCTGGCGGTCGCGGGAAGCGAACTCGGGCCACCAGATTGATAGTCGAATACGGAACCCACCCGTCCAGTGAGGAACTTATAATCCCAACAGTTCGCCTTGAGGACGAATCTGTAGAAAGCATTAGAGGATTGTTTTACCTTCCTCTCTACCACTTGGTGCCCGTAATTTGTTTAGCAATTGACACTGATAACCTGCGCTGCAGCAGGATGTCTATGATTCGTGTTGCAGACTAATAAATTTTCGGGAGTCAGTCGTATTCCTCTCTGTTTTACTATTCTCTAATTCCCCCCAAGTACTTTAACCTACAACAAACCCAGCACCTAGAACAGAATTATATATAACCCAATGAACAATACAGTTAGACCCAGAGAACCTTACATTACACTTTAGCAAAGCGTTTGACCTGTCAAGAGGCATTACAGCATATTTTCGAACCACGGATATTACCAGGTTACTTATAGGCTAAAGCAAAGCATTTATACATCATATCGTGCCAAAGGAAAAAATATATGTAATTCTTAAAAAATTATCCGAGACAATCAGGCAACTGCCAACTCATCCACAAACTTGGAAACGAAAGCACATGCGCACTGTCTCGAACGACCTGCAATCTGCAATGTAGTTATGATCATTTTTCCATGGCTTTATTTTTTACTTTAAGTATCGGTACCCCTTTTCCCTGGTAGTTATAATCATTTTTCCATGGCTTTATTTTTTCCTTGACTCTTGAACCGGAGCCAGACTAGAAACATATTTTTCTTTCTTTTTTAACCAGATCCCCAGCTGCACTGAACTTGGAAGGTGAAATAGAATTTGAAGGTCTCATGCGAATCACCATGAGCCTTATAAGAAACTCGTCCTGTTTCTCCGGGGGCG
>NC_087201.1:68241374-68258874 GCF_015104395.2 Macrobrachium nipponense
GTCAATCAGAAATTTTCCCGTTTAAGAAAAACTCGAGTCCCCTTTTTAAATTCTCCTTCATTCAGGGACATCTGTTAGTTATGAAATAAAGCCATTTTTTCTATTACATTTCCTGAGCATTTTTATTTGTTTAAAAACATTTCTGAGCGTTTAAACTCAAGTTCTGCACATGCACAGTTATTTTACAAGAAACTGAAATTGTTTCTCAGACATGCCTAAAATGAGTATTTTTGGGGGATGAAATGTAATTCCAAATCTTTTTGGGAAATTGGGAAACGTTTTCAACCATAAATTTCTTCCCAGTATCGTGGAAAGACTTTTATCCCTTATTTGTTTATCACAAAAAGGACGAAAACAATATTTGCGATTTTCTTTCTCTCTTTAAAATTCCTTTCCAATGTCCATCTCTCGACCTTCAGGGATAAAATATTCGAGTGGGTCGTTGTTGCCGATTTATTTTGCATAAATCAATCACTCACACGAACCTAAGTCGAAGACGCACGCTAGCCATGGTTTTTTTCTAACTTTTAGCATTTTTAATAAGCTTCTCTATATTCAAGCGAAGGACTAAATAAAACTATTTCCCACATGTAAGAATCTATTTCCTATACGTATCTTTGAGAAATGTGTTTCAATGTTACATAAAAAGATAACCTCTTAACAGATCGTTTACTAAAGCGTCTTCCCATTTTTCTATTGGTACGGTTAATGTCTTTTCATATTAAACAATTAGATACCTAAAATCGTCACAATACTCCAGTCTGCTTTTATAAAGAAATGTGCTTGAATACATACGTGGCATTTAATTTTGTTCTAGGAAATAAAATCAGGTTACGTTGTTGCATCATCAAATGATCCAAGCTCTTTTATGCTACAAATCTGTCTCTTGTTCTTATGCTAGTTCTCTCTCTCTCTCTCTCTCTCTCTCTCTCTCGTCTCTCTCTCTCTCTCTTGTACACCACCAACACACACACATACACAACACCCATATATATATATAATATATATATATATATATATATATATATATATATATATATACTATATATATATATATATATATATATATATATATATATATATATATATATATATAATATATATATATATATATTATATATATATCTATATATATATATATATATATATATATATATATAATATATAATAATAATAATAATAATAATATAATAATAGATAGATAGATAGAGATAGATAGATATATATATATGAAACTAATAAACACATGATCACACGTTTCACGAAAATAAATTTATGACTTGCGTTGAGATCGAACTCGGGTGTGTCTCAAATTCAAGACCAGGATGTTTACCAATTGTGTAGGTCAACTGGTAGGCTCCCTGACCTTTCGATTGAGAGACAAGATATATATATATATATATATATATATATATATATATATATATATATATATATATATATATATATGTATGTGTGTGTGTGTGTAAGAAGCATATCTCAGACTTGGCTCTATATTATCAGTAATATTTCCCACTGAATCACTTTTCTTAATTCCTTCATTTTCTAGCCACTAAAAAATTAATTTTGTTACTTTTATAAAAAAAAAATGTTCAATATCATACAGATCTGATAATACTCGCTACTGAGTGAGTTCAATATTAATATAAAGGCAATCTGCAATCCAATCTAGTTTTATATACAACATTTTTTTTCGGAGGCTTTATTTTCCCATAGGGCCCGATGTCGTTGGCTAAAATTAGAGAGGACCCAGCAGTTCAAAGCGAAAGTGACTTCAAAGGGCCATTGTGACATCACAAGCAGGCAGCCAATCGGATTTTTTGTTCCAATTTGTTACTTTCTGAAAGCGAAGGTCAGTATGTTTTTTTCCGTTGTTTTTATTTTAAAATTTCTTTCAAATTGTCATTTAATGTATTGTATTTCAGAGAGATTTGGTATTTGGAGTTATCCTAGTTTTGGATTAATGTTTCTGTATTTCTTTTTTTAAATTTTCCCTTTTTAACGTTTTCCAATTTGCCATAATTGTCGCCAGGCAGTACATTTTTCTTTAAACAGAAACGTTTTGCTAAAGGTTAAAAATGATTTTCTTCATGAAATAAGAAATTAAACAATTCTAAGTGTAAGTATTTTTTAATAAAGAAAACTTGGTATTCAATGCCGCCTTCGTTTAAATTGCTGTATTAAAATCGTATTCTTATATATTTGAAATTGTATTCTTAACATATATTATATATATAATATAATATAATATATATATATCTAATATATATAATATATATTATATAGTTATGTATATTATAATATATATATTCTAAATATATATTATACACACATATATATATAATATGTTATATATATATAATATATTATATATATATATATGATATTAATAATATATATTGTATATATTAATTATTATATATAAAAAAATATATCGAGCTACAAGTGTCCTTTTAAATATCTTAAGTTCGCTCTACCTCGGAACTTAATCTATTTTCATATATGCTTAACCGAAGGGGAATTTTTTGTTTTCCTCGAAATAAGTAGATTTACCTGTAACTTGGGCTCGAACGCAGGTACATTATAAATCCAGGAACCGTCCGTGGAAAGCGAATACCACCCAACCTCTAGAGGCTTTAAAGGGTATAATGTCGTCTCTCACCTCAAATTACTTTCCTCGGGGGGGGCGCTGAAGTATTTGTTGGTTTGGAGACAAACATCAACCCACCGCTCAGACTCCTGTAGTTAAGTAAGCGCTTTTGTTGACAAACACGTAGCATTTTACATAAGTCCATATCACAATTACCGTGATTCATATAATATTATCGAGCTACAATGTCCTTTGAATATCTAATTCGCTCTACCTCGGAATTAATCTTTTATTTTCATGATATGCTTAACCGAAGGGGAATTTTTTCTCGATAATAGATTTACCTGTACTTGGGCTGGGCGCGAAACGCAGGTACCATTATAAATCCAGGACCGTCAGTGGAATAAGCGATACCCCCCCACCCAACCGCGAAAGGCTTAAAGGTAAGTTTGTCGTCTCTCACCTCAAATACTTTCTCGCGCTGAAATATTGCGTTGGTTTGGAGAGGCCAAGCATCAACCCGCCTCGACTCCGGTAAGTTTAAGTAGCGCTTTTGACAACACATAGCATTTTACAGTAAGTCATATCACCATTACCGTGATTCATAACACATATTATGCGAGCTACCAATGTCCATTTAATATCTAAATTCGCTCTACCTCGGAATTAATATATTTTGTCTCATATATGCTTAACCGAAGGGGAATTTTTTCGTTCCGATAATAGATTTAGTTTACCTGTAACTTGGGGGTCGCGAACGCAAGGTACCATTATCAAATCCAGGACCGTTCAGTGAAAGCGATACCACCCAAACCAGCGATGAGGCTTAAAGGTATATGTCGTCTCTCACCTCAAATACTTTCCTTCCTCGCGCTGAAAAGTATGTTATATGAAATCACGGTAATGGTGATATGACTTATGTTAAAATGCTACGTGTTTATGTCAAAAAGCGCTTACTTAACTACCGGAGTCGAGGGGGCGGGTTTGGATGTTGGTCCCTCCAAAACCAAACGTAATACTTCAGCGCTGAGAAAGTATTTGAGGTGAGAGACGACATATACCTTTAAGCCTTCTCGCGGTTGGGTGTATCGCTTCCACTGGACGTTCCTGGATTTATAATGTACCACTGCGTTCGCGCCCAAGTACAGGTTAAATCTTTATTATCGAGAAAAACATTCCCACCTTTCGGTTAAGCATATATGAAAATATATTAATTCCGAGGATAGAGCGAATATAGATATTAAAGGACCATTGTAGCTCCGATATATGGTATATAACAAAATCCACGGTAATGTTGAATCTGACTTATGTAAAATGCTTACGGGTTTGTTGAATCAAAGCGACTACCTTAACTACCGGAGTCGAGGCGGGTTTGGATGTTGTCTCCAAACCCAAAACGCAATACTTCAGCGTGAGAAAGTATTTGAGGTGGAGAGACGACATATACTTTAAGGCCTCTCGCGGTTGGGTGGTATCAGCTTCCACTGAACGGTTGCTGGAGTTTATAATGTACCCTGCGTTCGTCGCCCAAGTACAGGTCAAATTCTATTTATCGAGAAAAACAATTTCCCCTTCGGTTCAAGCAATATATGAAAATATATTAATTCCGGGAGGTAGAGCGAAATTAGATAGTTAAAGGACCATTGTAGCTCGATATATGTTAATGAATAACCCCGGGTAATGTGATATGGAACTTTAACGTAAAATGCTGCGTGTTTGTCAAAAGCGCTACTTAAAAACTAACCGGAGTCGAGGCGGCGTTGATGTTGGTTTCTGCCAAACCAACGAATACTTCAGCGCGAGAAAGTATTTGAGGTGTAGAGACGACATATCACCTTTAAGCCTCTCGCGGTTGGGTGGTTATCGCTTCCCACTGACGGTTCCCTGGATTTATAAATGTACCTGCGTTCCCCCCGCAGCCCAAGTAACAAGGAGTAAATCTATTATCGAGAAAAAATTCCCATTTCGGTTAAGCATATATGAAAATATATTAATTCAGAGGTAGACGCGAATTACGATATTGAAACAGGACATTGGTAGCTCGATATATGTATATGAATCACGGGATAATGTGAAATATGACTTATGTCAAAACAGCGCTACTTAAACTACCGGAGTCGAGGCGGGTTGATGTTTGTCTCCAAACCAACTAATAACTTCATAGCGGAAAGAAGTATTTGAGGGTGTGACGAATCCATATACCTTTAAGCCTCTCGCGGTTGGGTGGTATCGCTTCCACTGACCGGCGTCCTGGATTTATAATGGGTTACCTGCGTTCGACGCCCAAGTACAGGTAAATCTATTATCGAAGAAAAAATTCCCCTTCGGTTAAGCATATATGAAAATTATATTAATTCCGAGGTCTAGAGCGAAATTAATTAGATCTTAAAGGAACATGTAGCTCGATATTTATGTATATGAAAAATCCAACGGTTCTTATAAATTTGTTGATATGAACACTTTTATGGGTTTTTTTAAAAAAGATGCTACGTGGTTGTCAAAACAAAAAAAAAGCTGCGTACTTAACTAACCGGAAGTTCGAGAGTGTAGGATGTTTTGAGTACCCGCATCAGGGTTGTCCTGGTTGAAGATTGTTTCGTTGGTCTTCCCAAACCCAAACAACACGAATAATTCTTCTACAGCCGGACCGGAGGGAAAGAAAAAAGAAAGAAAAGATGGGGGGAGGTTGAGGAGGCGACGGAGGGGACAGGGAGGGGGGAAGGGGGGGCGGGAAAGTTATTTTTGCAGGTTTTGAGGAGACGACATATACCTTTTTTTGTTTAAGACCTTTAATCGAGCCCGGGATGTTCCTGGTGAGTCAATGGGTTACTTGGTTGGGTTTTTCTTTTCGGTTATATTTCGCTTTTACCACTGGACGGGGTTCCCGGGATTATTTATAAGGTAACCGGCAGTTTCTTTCGCGCCCAACAGTACAGGGTTAGGTATAAATCCTATTATCGAAGAGAAACAAAAATTCTCCCCATTCGGTTTAAGCATATCATATGATGAAAATATATTAATTCCGAGGGGTGGTTAGAATGGGGGGGGTCTATTAGGTTAAGACAGAGCTGGGGGTAGACCTAGAAATTAGTCGGTTCTGTAAAAAAGATTAATAGTTAGAGATTGTGGCCCCGAAGTTAGATGGGTATTAGTTAGTTTAGATTATAAGTTTTCCGGTTAATTTTAGATTTCGAATTAGATTTTGGATAAGAAAAGTTAGATAGGACCCGGGACTTTAATTGGGTTAGTTTTTTTAGCCTTTAGGTTAGGCTAGAGGCTATAGTAGTAGGACGAATTAGTTTAATTAGAGTTTTTTTTTTTTTAAAGGACGGGTTATTAGAGTAAGATTTTGTTTGCGGGGTGAATTAGATATTTTACAGGGACCATTGTAAAGCCCCAGAGAATTATATGTATTATGAATCACGGTAATACTCTGTGATTATACGACTTCTTATGTTAAAAATGCTTACGTCGTTGTCAAAAAGCGTAGCTTAAAACTTAACCTGGAGTCCGGAGGCGGGGGGTTGTTTGATGGTTTTGTTTTTGGGGGGTTTGTTGATGGTTGGTTGGGTGGGCGGTTCGGCGTTGGGGGTTTTGATTGTTTTGGTCCTCCAACCAAACCAACGAATACTTTCAGCGCGAGGAAAGGGAAAAAGAACGTGAGGGAAAAAGTTTTAGTCTTGTTTTTTGAAGGAGAGAGAAAGTATTTTGAGGGTGAAGAGGACGACATCTACCTTTTTTAAGCCTCTCGCGGTTGGGGTGGTATCGCTTCCGACTGACGGTTCCTTGGCTTTGGATTTAATTTAACCTGTACCTGTTTCGTTCGCGCCCAAGTACAGGTCAAATCTTTATTATCGAGTGAAAAACCTTCCCCCTTCGGTTTTTTTAAGTATATATGAAAATATAGTTAATTTCCGACGGGGGGGTAGTATTTAGCGCTGAAATTAGATATTAAAGGGACATTGTAGCTCGATTTATTTGTATAAATTAAAGACACCGGTTCTAATGTGATATGGACTTATGGTAATTAAAATTGCTACGTGTTTCAGTCAAAAAAAGCGCTACTTAACTACCGGAGTCGAGGCGGGGTTGATTGTTGTCTCCAAACCAACGAATACTTCCAGGCCGAGAAAGAAAGTTATTTGAGATGAGAGACCGCATCATTAACCTTTAAGCCTCTCGCCGGTTGGGTGGTATCGCTTCCACTGACGGTTCCTGGATTTAAATGTGTAACATGCGTTTCGCGCCAAAGAAGTACAGGTAATCAATCATTATTATCGCGAAAAAAATTTCCCCCTTCGGTTTGTTAAAGCATATATGAAAAATATATTAATTCCGAGGTAGACTTTTTAGACAGCGAATAATTCGATATTAAATAAAGGACATTGTAGGCTCGATATATGCTATATGAATCACAGGTAACTGTGATATGACTTATGTAAAAATGCTACGTGTTGTCCAAAAAAGCGCTCTACTTAACTACCGGGGGTTAGGTCGGAGGCGGGTTGATGTTGTCTCCAAACCAACGCAATAACTTCAGGGTGGGTGGATAAAGTTTATTTGAGGTGATGAGCACGGGGGGGGGAAAAAAAAACATATACCTTTAAGCCTTCTCGCGGTTGGGTGGGTATCGCTTCCACTGACGGTTTGCTGTATTTGGATTAATAATGTAACCCTGCGGTTCGCGCCTCCCAGTACAGGTAAATCTATTATCCGCAGAAAAAAGAGGAAAAAAAATTCCCCTTCGGTTAAGCAATATATGAAAATATATTTAATTTCCGAGGTAGTTAGAGCGAAAACTTTGATATAATTAAAGGGACATTTGTAGCTCGATATTAGATGTATATGAATCACTTGGAGGTAATTGTGTAATGACTTACGTTAAAATGCTACCGTGTTTGTCAAAAGCGCTACTTAACTACCGGAACAGTCGAGGCGGGTTGATGTTGTCTCCAAAACCAACGACGAAATACTTCAGCACGCGAAAAAGAAGAGAAAGTATTTGAGGTGAGAGAGACATAATACCATTTGTAAGCCATCTCTGCGGTTTGGGTGGTTTTATTGCGCTTCCTAGCTGACGGGGTCCCTGGATTTTCTAATGTAACATGACCCGTTTCGCCGCCCCAATTTAGTAAAAGTACAAGGGAGCCCAAAGAAACAAGTTACAGGGTAAATCTATTATCGAGAAAAAAGAAGAAGGAAAAAAGAAAAAAAGGGAGGGGAAAAAAAGAAAACAAAAAAAAAAAAACAGGGAGAAAAAAAAAAAAAAAAAAAAAAAAAAAAAAAAAAAAATTCCCCTTCCAGGTTAAGCAATATAATGAAAATATTGTGATTAATTCCTGAGGGTTAATAATTGGTATGTTTTTAGAGCGAATTTAGAGCGAAAATTAGAAGGAATTAAATTGGAATTAGATTGGGGGGTAGTTTTATTAAGTTTTTAGAGCTTAGAGTAATATTTTTTTTATTTAATAGAAACCAATGGCGAATAAATTTAGAATATTATTATTTTACATAAGGACAAATGGTTTAAGCTCGTATATGTATTATGAATCACGGTTTGGTAGGTAAATGTGATATGACTTTAAAATGTCAAAAAGCCTATACCTTAACTACCGGAGTCGAGGCGGGTTCGATGGTCCGGGTTGATGTTTTTTTTGTCTTCCAAAACAACAGGAATACTTCAAGAGCCGAGAAATTAAGATTTGAGCGGGTTTGAGGAAAGAGACTTGAGAGACGAACCATATACCTTTTTTAAGCCTCTCGCGGTTTGGGCCGGGTGGTGGTATCGCTTTCCCACTGACGGTCCTTGGAATTTGTTATAATGTACCTGCGTTTTTTCGCGCCACGCCCCAACCAACCCCCAAGAGTAAAGGTAATGGTTAAATCGTTGTAGCGGAAAATTCTTTATCGAAGAAAAAAAAGGAAAAAAAAATTCCCCCTTCGGTTTTAAGCAAATATGAAAATGAAAATATTAATTCCCGACGGATTCCGAAGGTGAATTGCTTTTTTTTAGCTTTCTAATTTAATATTTAAATTTGTTTAAAAGGACCATTTTTGTAGCTCGATTATAGTATATGAATCACCTCCGGTTAATGTGCTATTGACTTATGTAAAATTGCTACGTGTTGTCCAAAAGCCGCTACTTAAACTACCGGAAGAAACAAAAACTCGAGGCGGGGCGCGGGTTTGGTGGGGGGTTTGGGTTGAGGGTTTGTCTCCAAACCAACGAATACTTCAAGCGCGGAAGGGAAGGAAGAACAGTTTTGAGGAAAGTATTTGAGTTGTGGGAGTAAGAGAAACGACATATACCTTTTGAAGACCTCTCCGCGAGCGGTTGGGTGGTTTAGTCGCTTGTCCACTGGACGGTCCCTGGATTTAAATAATGTACCTGGCGTTCCGCCCCGCCCCCAAGTACCAGGTAAATCTATTATCGAAACCCGGGCGAAAAAAAAAATTCCCCCCCCTTCGGTTTTAAGCATATTATGAAAAGTATATTAATTTCAGAGGGTTAAGCGTAATTAGAGAATTAAATTAAGGAGATTAAATGACATTGTAGGCTCGATATATTGTATATGCGAATCACGGTTTTAATGTTGTATTGACCTTATGTTAAAATGCTACGTTGTTGTCAAAAGCGCTAACTTAACTACCGTAGTCGGGCGGGAGGGGGGTTGATGTTGTCTCCAAACCAACGAATACTTCAGCGCGAGAAAAGTATTTGAGGTGAGAGACGACATTATACCCTTTTAAGCCTCTCGCGGTTTGGGGTGGTATCGCTTTCCAGCTGACGGTCCTGGGATTTATAATGTACCTTGCGTTCGCGCCAAGTACAGGGTAAAATCTATTATCGAATAAAAAATTCCCCTTCGGTTAAGCATATATGAAAATATATTAATTCCGAGGTTTAGATCGACGAAATTAGGATATTTAAAGGGAAACTATTGTAGCCTCGATAATATGTATATTAAGTTCACGGTAATGTGGATATGACTTATGTAAAATGCCTACGTGTTGTAAAAGCGCTACTTGAACTACCGGAGCAAGTCGAGGCGGGGTTTGAGGTTGTTGTCCTCCCCCCCCTCCCCCCCCCCCCCAAAACCGCAACGAATACTTGCCAGGGCGCGAGAAAGTATTTGAGATGAGGGACGAACATATGACCTTTAAGCCTCTCGCGGTTGGGTGGTAATCCGCTTCCACTGACGGTTCCTGGATTTGATAATGTACCTACGTTCGCGCCAAGTACAGGTTAATCTATTTATCGCAAAATTTCCCCTTTCCCTTCGGTTAAGCATATATGAAAATATAATTAATTCCTGAGGTTTAGAAGCGAATTAGACTATTAAAGGACATTTGGTAGCTCGATAATATGTATATGAATCACGGTAATGTGATATGACTTATGTAAAATGCTACGTGTTTGTCCAAAAGCGCTACTTAACTACCGGAGTCGAGGCGGGTAGATGTTGTCTCCAAAACCAACGAATACTTCAGCGCGAGAAAGTATTTTGAGGTGAGAGACGACCATCATACCTTTAAGCCTCTCGCGGTTGGGTTGGTATCGCTTCCGACTGACGGTCCTGGATTTATAATGTACCTGCGTTCTCGCGCCCAACGTACAGGTAAATCTTATTATCGAGAAAAAATTTCCCCCTTCGGTTTGTTTAACAGCATATATGAAAAATTATTATTAATACCGAGTTAGAGCGAATTAGATTATTAAAGGACATTGTAGCTCGATATATGGATATTTAAATCACGGTAATGTTGATATGACTTATGTAAAACAATGCTACGTTGGTTGTCAAAAGCGCTACTTAACTACCGCGAAGTCGAGGCGGAGTTGATGTTCGTCTCCAAACCAACGAATACTTCATGCTCGAGAAAGGTCTTTTGAAGATGATGAGACGACATATACCATTTAAGCCTCTCGACGGTTGGGTTGGTATCGCTTCCCCACGACGGTCCTGGATTTATAATGCTAAACCTGCGTTCGCGCCAAAGTACGAGGTAAATCTATATCGATAAAAACTTTCCCACACCTTCGGTTAAGTCATATAATGAAAATATATTAAATTCCGACGTAGAGCGAACTTAGATTATTAAAGGACATTAATAGTAGCTCGGCTATATTTGTATATGAATCCACGGTAATGTGAATATGACTTATGTAAAACATGGCTACGTGTTGTCAAAAGCGCTACTTAACTAACGGAGTCGAGGCGGGGTTGATGTTGTCTCCAAACCAAACGAAATACTTCAGCGCGAGAAAGTTATTTGTTGAGGTGAAGAGACGACATTTATACCTTTAAGCCTCTCGCGGTTGGGCGGTGGTATCGCTTCCACCCTGACGGTCCTGGATTTTATAATGTACCTGCCGTTTCGCGCCCAAGTAAACAGGTAAAATCTGATTATCGGAAAAAAGAAAAAATTCCCCTTCGGTTAAGCATATATGAAAATATATTAATTCCGAGGTAGAGGCGTAATTTCATGTATATTAAAGGACATTGTAGCTCCGATATATTGTATAATGAAGTCACGGTAATTTGTGATATGACATATATATAATATAGAATATAGATTATATAATATAGTAATGATCTCTATGTATATATTATCTATATCTATATATATAATATATATATAATATATATATAATATATATAGAATATATATATAGCTATATATATAGATAAATATATATAGATATATAGATATATATATATTATATATTATATATAATATAATCTATATAATATATATATATTATTAATATCTATATTAGATTATATATCTTAATATATCATATAATAATTATAAATAAATAATAATAACTTAAATATATAGATATACATACTATATATGTATATATAATATATATTAGTATATATATATATATATATATATATATAGTAATATATTATACAATATATATATATACATACTATAATAGTATACATATAATAATATATACAATCTATAGATACATATCTATATACATTATAATATGATATATCTCTAATTTATTATTTAACTATATATATATATATATATATCTATATATATATATATAATCTTAATTTAATAATATAGATATATATATAATATGTATATCTATATATATATATATATAATATATATATATATAATATAATATAATATAGATATATACAAGTCAATATCACATTTCCGTGATTCAAATATACATATATCGAGCTACAATGTCCTTTAATATCTAATTCGCTCTACCTCGGAATTAATATATTTTCATATATGCTAAACCGAAGGGGAATTTTTTCTCGATAATAGACTTGCCTGGACCCGGGCGCAAACCCATGGAGTCTTTCAAATATATATATATATATATATATATATATATATATATATATATATATGTACATATATCTATATACATAGTACTAAAGTTGAAGGCGGTTGCTTGAATCCAGATAAGCAGCATCGGAGGGTGGAGAGATACCAAAATCCTTTAATCTAATTTATTTCGCTGACGTTTCAGGACCACGTGTCCCATTTCGAAGCTAAAAAATTATAGAACAAACAGATTAAAAAACAGACTTAGATTAAAACATGATAAAAAGTTATTTCTTAACAAAATGCAGATTAGGTACATGAGAAGGGAACAGTGATTACCAAGTAGTGCTGAAGGCAAATGCTGAGTGACTGTCAGGGTCCGTTTTGGTTCCGACGGAAACTCAAGAGAAGTACAGAGGAGTTGACATGGACTGAATATTTAATTGAGAACCAGTTGTTTAATAAAAAGAGATTCGAGTATTGCCAATTGGTGTTCGTTTGGAGCTTTGCCTATTATCCTGAAATCCTTGTAATCAATAGTATTGTATTTGCATTTTTTTCCCATGGTCTCTAATACAGGAAAATTCGGGGTTTGATAGTTTGAGAACCGTTCGATATTTAACTCCACGATGGGAATCCAATCTTACCTTTAATAACCTCTGGGTGGAGCTCACGTACTTCCCCAGGTCACATCTGGGGCAATTAAACAAATATATGACTCTCGAGGTCATCAAAGGACGTAGACCCCTTATATTTAAACAAGGACTTGATGGTCATTGGGTTACATGGAATCAGTTTTAGGTTGACTGCCGGTAGGTATTACAATAAATGTCAATTCGTGATAAAAGTGTCTGTCATAGATTAGGGGGACACTAGCATACAGAGGTAGTTTTGGTACCGTTGGTACTTCAAACTGTGGGTGGAGAATATTATTAAGAAATTTTCGCAATTGTTTGTAAAAGAGTTCCGATGGAAAACAGTTATCTACAAAGTACTGATGGAGAAACATAATTTCTTCATGAAACGTATTCCACCTGGAGGTTTAAGTAAATGCCCTGTGGAAGAGAGTAGACAGCGAATTTAACTTGAAATTAAAAAAGCAGTGGCTGTAAAAGTTAGAACCCAGACCAGTAAAAGTTCTCTTTCTAAAAACTGTGGTATTAAAATGTTCGTCAAGTCTAAACACCGACACATCAAGGAAGGACAGTTAATTTCACTTTTATATTCTATTGTGAACTTAATATTTTGGGTGTATTTGATTGGCAAGTTCAAGGAATTCGTCTGCCCGATCTTTATTTCTAAATAATAGGAATCTGTCGTCAACATATCTGCTGTAAAAAAGAGGGTGACAAGCCAGAGGGCAGTCGTCCAGCAACTGCTCCTCCAGGGAGCACATGAAAATATTAGCACAAAGAGTGCCTAAAGGTGAACCCATGGCCATACCATCGACTTGTACGTATGCTTTTCCATTAAAAATGAAGGCCAACTGAAGTAACTTCTTAAAATCCGTGATATTAAAATTAATAAAAAGAACATCTGGGTTTGGGAAAATTCGATTTACAATAATTTCAATTGTTTCTTCCACTGGCATATTAGTAAAGTGATTTGACATCCAGACCAGCCATAAAAAGGTCCGAGTCTTGTGATAAATTCTTTTCTTTAAAATTTATTGAATGTTTTTATGCTATACTCATCAGTAGTTAAAGGAGCTAAAAGTGGCACTAGAAATTTGGCTAATTTATAATTAGGGGTATCATATGAGGTGAGTATGGGTCTCATTGGGATACCTTCCTTGTGAATCTTAGGTAGCCCATTCATTAATCCGAACGAAGCACCCGTACTGTATAACAATTCGTAGGTGTCAGTACTGATAATATTACGGTCTTTTAGGCTTATAAGGAGGCGGTTTATTCGACCCTCTACTTTGAAAATGGTTGAGTATTAAGGTCCACCTATTTTAGGGAATTTTGTTTCATCACCCAAAACATTTTCCATTTTTGATACATATTCCTGTTTGCTTAGAATTGCCGTACCTTTTTCTTTTTCCGGTCTGGTTATTTTCAACTCATCATGTTTACCCAGTTCTATGAGGATATTTAGATCATTTTCAGAAAAGAATGGTGTCCATCGTGTAGTTAGGTTGTTATAAGTTTTCTGGGTAACGCCTGCATTTGAGTACGTAGATCGCCACGTCAGTGTTGAGGCGATGTGTCATTAACCTGGAAAACAAAGACTCCAACAAAAAACAAAAAAAAATTGGTTGTAGGAAGGTTTGTAGCAAGGAAGGCCAAAATCTAGACCAAGTGAGAGTATGAACTCCTCTCTCTTTGATCATTTATAATGAGATAAATTGAATACCGAATTATTAGCATGAAAATATTTTCATGTGCTCCCTGAGGAGCAGTTGCTGGACGACTGCCCTCTGGCTTGTCACCCTCTTTTTTTTTTTACAGCAGATATGTTGACGACACATTCCTATTATTTAGAAATAAAGATCGGACAGATGAATTCCTTGAACTCGCCAATCAAATACACCCAAATATTAAGTTCACAATAGAATATAAAAGTGAAATTAATTGTCCTACCTTGATGTGTCGGTGTTTAAACTTGACGAACATTTTAATACCACAGTTTTTAGAAAGAGAACGTTTACTGGTCTGGGTTAACTTTTACAGCCACTTCTTTTTTAATTTCAAGTTAAATTCGCTGTCTACTCTCTTCCACAGCGCATTTACCTTAACATCCAGGTGGAATACATTTTATGAAGAAATTATGTTTCTCCATTAGTACTTTGTAAATAACTGTTTTCCATCGGAACTCTTTTACAAACAATTGCAAAAATTTCTTAATAATATTCTCTACCCACAGTTTGAAGTACCAACGGTACCAAAACTACCTCTGTATGCTAGTGTCCCCCTTATCTATGACAGACACTTTTATCACGAATTGACACTTATTGTAATACCTACCGGCAGTCAACCTAAAACTAATTCCATGTAACCCAATGACCATCAAGTCCTTGTTTAAATATAAGGGGTCTACTTCCTTTGATGACCTCGAAAGTCATATATTTGTTTAATTGCCCCAAATGTGACCTGGGGAAGTACGTGAGCTCCACCCAGAGGTTATTAAAGGTAAGATTGGATTCCCATCGTGGAGTTAGCTATCGAACGGGTGTTAAACTATCAAACCATGAATTTTCCTGTATTAGAGACCATGGGAAAAAATGTAAATTACAATACTATATATTGATTACAAGGATTTCAGGATAATAGGCACAGCTCCAAACGAACACCAATAATAAACTTCGGTCACGTTCCCCGCCTTGGCCTTAAAAGTGTGATCAGGATTTGATCCGTTATCACGAAAATAAAAATATAAGACATTAAAAAAGAACGAACGACCAAAGCTACAGAGAAATGAAATCAAAGAGAGACGTTGCTAAAGATCGAGTGGCGAAATTAGGAAGAGTAAACGGCAATGGAAAAAGAATTGGAGGAGAGACGATAAAAATCCCGAAATTGATTGGGGGCGGGAGATCTGCAAACTCGCACGCGAAGGGTTTGGAAAACGACCAATAAAAAATAACGGGGGAGAAGAACAATAGAAATACGCATTTGATGAGAGATTTGGTGAGCCAGGTTAGAAAAAAAAAAATTCCTGCCGAGTCCACAATGCAGTAACACATGTCATGAACGCATGTCGGCGACTTGTCGAATAAGTTTTCCAAACGGGTTGAAAACAAGTTCACGGCCATCAGTGGAGAACGGACCTATAACAAAAACTCGATAATCGTACAAAACATTGGCTAGGCCTACCAGTAAAATCTTTGACCTGTATTCAACCGGTCTGTGATGTTTGTACGAAAAGTTCGTATATGTTGATGACATGTTTTACTGTGTTGAGGACACTCTAAAATCAAATGTGGAACCGGAACTGCTTCCTGTTCTGCAGTAGTTTATACGTGAATTGAATTGAATATAGAATTTAGGCAAAAGGACAGGTACCAGGACCTATGAGACTGAGTGTAAAAAGGTTTGAAAGGTGTAAAATCCTCCTGGTGCATTTTGCATCAATTGTTAGGTGAGGGTTGAGGAAAGTAAGATGGAAAAAAGAGAATATGAACAGAGGTACAGTACAAGAGACGAAAGGGGTTGCATCTTGGGACCGAAGGCACTGCAAATAACCTTAAGTAATGCCGCATGCGGTGCACTGTAGGCATTATACGTGAATGCACAGTCAGAAGAAATCATCTGCTTGGTGTGTAAAATGTCACAAACATATCAACAACTTATTGTACACGTCACAAACAGATTGAATACAAGTCAACGACTTTACTGACAGTCCTAGCCAATGTTTTATACGATTACCCCGCATTAGCCAAAGGTTCGTTCTCCACTGATGGTCGTGATCTTGTTTTCAACCTGTTTGTGATATTTATGCGACAAATCGCCGATGTGCGTTCAAGCCATGTTTTAAAAGTAGCGTGGTTGCACTCTTAGCACTCAAAAATAGGAAAAAGAGGTGGGCGCGAACTGTTTTGGGTTAATTCGTATTTATTTGTTTAATTAAGCCGAATTACCGTCAGTCTACCGTCGAGTTTGTATTGCAGTGTCTCAGTTTCTCGAATGAGTTTCTTTGTAGCGGGAGGTAAATCATATGACAGGACAGCGGTAAGAAATTCATTTATTCCCTAAGTTCCCGTACTGCTCTCATTTATCAAAATCTCATATTCGCATGAGTCACTAAAATGGGGAAGAATTCCATAATGATATCTATGTAGATATTATGTATTTACAAAGACACCATTGTGTATTGCTTCAACAACAACAACACAACACTATTAATACTACTACTACTACTACTACTACTACTACTACTACTACTACTACTACTATATAATAATAATAACTAACTAACTATAATAATAATAATAATAATAATAATAATATAATAATAATAAAAATAATAATAATAAGTAATTTCTGCTAAGGGGTATGTTTTTCATTGTCTCAACAATATTCCATTACTAACTTTTCAAGGAAATTTACCTTGAAGAATAAACAGACGAATCACGCCATAATAATATATACAAACTGTAAGAAAATTCTGTGTGAATTGGAACGTTGCTTTATTTGCATAAATTTAATATGGCCACTATGTGTCTAGTAAATCTGCAACGGAGAGAAGATTATTGGCACTCGGTCCTTCCAAATACATTCCTTCGCATCCTGACAGGAGAGTTTACATAAATTGAGTGGCTGTCGTGTATGCATAAAATACTCTAACTTGTTACACCTGTCATGTGAAAGTTCGCGTCTCAGACAATACTTCGACGTAAAATAGAAAACTAAAGAGAACTGAATCAGTAGGTAATATTTTTAAAAATAAAATGGTCCAAATTGTTACTGCTGTCATGTGAAAGTCTGTCTTACATAATACTTGGACGGATATTAAGATGAATAAAAAAAAATAATTGCTTGGACGCAGATTAAGATGAATAAAAAAATATTCAACAAGTAATACTCACAAGATGAATTGCTATAAATAATTACTGCTGTCATGTGAAATGTATGCCAAATAATACTTCGACGAAGAATA